>NW_024108688.1:0-136061 GCF_000738735.6 Corvus cornix cornix
GGTACTTGGAAGGGGACCTATTGTCAGGGATGCGGGAGCCCATTTTGGGAAGGATGCTGCTGTGTCTGGCAATGTTGAGAGGTTCTGAATGTCCTGAGGGGCCCTGGCTCTCATTTTGGGACTTGAGGTGAGCCCATGGGCACAGCAAGGCCTGAAGAGAGGTTCCCAAGCTCCCATTTGGATGGAGGGGTTGAGCGGGTGCCTCCAATAAACTCAATCCCAGCCCCAATATCTGGATGACAGCCCCAAATGGCTCGATCCGTCAGCCCCAAGCCCGTGTGTGGGGAGTCAGGAACCACAGAAGGGGAATTGGTGTCCAGGAGGGGTGGGATGGGATGGGATGGGATGGGGATGGCATTTTGGGGGTGGGATGAAGTTTGGGAGTGATGGGGTGGTTTGGGCACTTGGCGTGTGTCACTCCAGGGAGGGAAAGCAGGAGCCGCTTTTGGGGAGGCTCCTGCTTCTTTTTGGCAGTTTTGGGGCCTCTAAGTGGCTTCTGGGAGGTTTCAGGGAATTTGGGGAAGGTGATGTAAAGCCCCCGCAATTTGGGGGGCTGAGGTGAAGTTCCCCACATTTTGGGAGGGTGAGAGGGCCCCAATTGGGAGGGGATCCTGCTGCTTTGCACCCCTTCAATGGGGTGAGAAGTGGCTTGTGAGGGAAGGAAGGAAGGAAGGAATTTGGAAGGAATTTGGAAGGAAGGAAGGAAGGAAGGAAGGAAGGAAGGAAGGAAGGAAGGAAGGAAGGAAGGAAGGAAGGAAGGAAAGGAAGGAAGGAAGGAAGAAGGAAGGAAGGAAGGAAGGAAGGAAGGAAGGAAGGAAGGAAGGAAGGAAGGAAGGAAGGAATTCAGAAGGAATCCTTAAAAGTAATGTGAAACCAACAAGAAAATAGAAAGTAAAGGAAAAGCAAAAGAAGGAAATAAGAGGGAAAAAAATGAAATAAAGAAGACAGAAAACATAAGGAAATGAAAAAACCAAAGAATTAAAGAGAAAAGTAGAATAGAGAAAAGAAAGACAGACAGACAGAAAGAAAGAAAGAAAGAAAAAAAGAAACAGAAAGAAAGAGAGAGAGAAAGCCAGAGCAAGAGAGGGAGAAGGAAGGAAAGCAAAGCAAAGCAAAAAGAGAAAAGAGGGCGGGAGGGTGACCTCAAGGATGACAAGCTCCTCCTCAGCCTGGGCACCTTCTTCAAAGACACGCTCCACACCCCATGTGCAGGTGAGTGCACAGCCAGGGGGATGCTCCCAGAGCTGGGCATGGCACGGCCTGGCCGGGCACCAAAGGTTCCCCCTTTGCTGGGGCGGCTGCAGCCAATTCTTCAGTGGCTGCCAAGCTGCTTTTGGGCTCTGGGCAGCTGCTGAGGAGGTGGATGTGCCATGGCTGGCTGCAGGCTGGGCACATGTCCTGCCCTGCTGCTCTGCTCCCAAAGGCAGCAATGCTGGGCAGCTTTGGGCCCAGCTCTGAGCGCGGCCAGCACGGCCTGGGCACTGCGGGCGGCTGGGACAAGGGGACAGGAGGCTTCAGCTGACAGGTGGCTTCTGGTTTCTCTCCTTGCAGCCGGGCTCTGCCGATGCTGAGGCTGCTCCGGGCTCTGCCAGGGCTCTGCTGGGGCTCAGCCCCGGGCACGGCTGGGCCCGCTCTCCCCTCACAGGGCTCTGACAGCTTTGCATCAGACCAGCCCCTTGCGAGCACAGCGACGGAGCTTTCTGCTTTTGCAGGTGAGTGAGACTCTGGTGCAGGCCAAGAGATTGCACTCAGGGACACACATGCCACTGGCAAGAACCCAACTCTCCACAGTGCCAGCAGAACGCCTGGATCTGCACAGGATGTTCTCTCTGTCCCACTCTTCCTTCCTTTTGGGCTGGAATTGTGCCACTGCACTTTCTTCCTCCTCTAGAAGTGCCACGAGTGGGCCAAAGCTGGCGAGTGGGCCGTGTTCCTGAGGCAGTGCAGCCTGGAGCTGATGGATGAAGAATTGCCCTTCTCCACTGCCAAACCACAGCAAAAAGCCCAAAGTGGGACTTTGCGTCTTGAAGAAAGCCCTGACAATTTCCGAGGGAATGTGCAGCTCATTGGCAGGGTGAGAAGGAAGGAAGGGCATCTTCTCAGAGAGTTGGGGTGGGACAGAGTTTAGGTTGCCAGTCCTGCTCGGAGCTGGCAGGGCACAGAGCCGTCCTCAAGCCCAGCCGTGCCCCACAGCAGTGTCTCAGGGCTGCTGTGCCAGGTTACAGTGTCATTCAGAGCTGCTCTGCAGCCCTCAGCTGTCCTCACTGCCATGTTCCCACTGCCTTTTCCTCGGCCCTCCACCACGATGGGCTCTGTGAATTTTTTCCCAGCTCTGTGTACAGAGCAGCTGTCCAAGAGCTGAAGGGAGCAGTGTTTAGAAGCAGTTCCAAGATTTCTAGGCAGGAAGGGGAGCTGGTGGCCATCCTTGGAGCTCGCCATGTTCATCAGGAGGGGATGCTGGTTCTTTGGGAATATGGAACAATGGGAACACAAGAGTTGGGAAAAATCCCTGTTTTGTGTGGATTTGTGCAAAGGGGGGAGCAGCAGAAACACTTTGTGTCTGCTTTTGGGGACACAAGGTCCAAGGAGCTGCAGTGGCAGAGGGGGACCTGGGCTGGTGGCTGCTGAGGTCCTGTTTCAGGACATCCTGCAGTGGCACAGGACAGAGCTCCAAGCACCCACAGCCACACTGCTGCAGTCTCTGGGATGCTGCACATCCTCCACGAAAAGCTGCTGTCACACAATGCACTGGGATTGATAATCTCTATTTGCAGTGCTTTAGGCCCGTGTTTCAAACTGCAATAGTTTTACACTCAAGACACAAGTCATGCCCAATCCATATTTCAATTTCCTATTGCTTCAGCCACACTTTAAATTAGCAGTATTGGAAACAAACCCCAAAATCTTTAAGAAAGGCTGAAGGGGTCAGTTAGGTGGATCCACACCATCAGCACATTCACAAAGTAAATACCTGAGTTCTGTCAGAAAAATTAATCCACAAACACCAGAGGTTTATGTCCAAAAAGGAGACAGAGGAGTCCTGTTACTTTATTCGAACAAAGGGAGAGGCCATGGGGCATTTCCCCTGGGGTCTCTCAGATTTTTGGAGGGCACAGCCTCCTTTTTATCCTAATTTCCCGGCCACATTTCCCTCTCTGTTCCCCCATTGGCTGAGGTACTTGAGAGGTGCAGACTTCCAAAAATGCCTGATACCCAAGACTCCCTTCTAATGTATAACCCCACCCCCCTGTATTTTAATTCTTATGGAATTTAATGGTTCTTCCCATTGTTTCTTTCATTTCTCAATATCCAATTTCATTTATTAGCAGACCTACAGTTTATTTGTAAGGACAAATCTCTTTCCTTCCAGTCATCAATCAGTGGAATCCTTCCCTTTGTTTCTTTTATCTCTCAGTACTCGTTTTATCTTCCAGCGGGCCCACAGCTTGTTTGTAAGGACAAGTCCCTCATCCCTTTCAGTAGAAACGAGATGAAGGTAAATTGTAACTTCGAAATAGTTGTAATATGTTACGAAATGTATTAATAATGACGTGGTCTTTTGAGTTGAGAAACTACAGAGGCAGGAACCAGGACACCTTAAAGAAACAGAGAAGATAAACCGCACATCCCAGGAAGATTGTTATCTCCTCAAAGCTCACACCTCCCAAGGAAAGTGTCAGCTACAAATTAGGCTGGAGGCTGGGGCGGCACCGGAGAGAGGGGGCCCGTCTTCAATTCTGAAGCGATGCCGAGGACAGAAGCGGCGTCGTGCTGGGGGAAGGGGGCAGCGACCGGAGAGGGGGGAAAGGTGAGTGAAGTGTAAATTACTTTCTGGGCTTAATGAATATGTAACAGTTTAGGAGAGTACTTAAGTGCACAGTAAAATGAATGGAGTGCGCCTCTGGCAGTATTGCCAAGCGCCCCAGCGCTCTGACACGCCTTTGTTCTTCTACTTATAAATGTTCAATAATATATTGCTAAAAATTTTAACTCCTGAATTCATTTTCCTGAAGGGGAAGAGGGGACCTGCAAGGAGCTGCAGGAGAAACACCCTGAGCCTCAAAGGCCGTCAGGGCCTGCATCTCTGCTGGGGAAAGTTCTTCCTGTCCGGGAAGAGATCCCGGGATGAGGCAAAAGCCAAGTTCATGGCTGGTGACAAGATTGCCGTGCAGGGAGAGCAGAGGAGGGACTGCGGGTGGAGGCTGGGAGCCCGGGAAGGAGGGAGGGGTGGGGAAGGTGTTTTGTAGGATTTCTTTTAGTTCTCCTTCTCCTGGTGTGATTGGTTTGGAAATAAATTCCATTAATTTCCCCAGCTCGGGTCTGTCGTGGCCCTGACAGTGAGCAGTGAGTGAGCTCTCCCTGCCCCGATCCCAGCCCTCGAGCCTTTCCTTCTGTGCTCTGTGTGCTGCAGCTGTGAGCAGAGTGCCAGAGCGGCTTTGGTGGCACCGGGCACCCGGCCGGGGCCAGCGCAGCCCAGCGATGCCCGCAGTTCATTCCCTCGGCTCCAGCGCTGAGCGGCCGCAGGACGGGTCCAGCTGCGCGGGCAGGCGGCTCCAGAAGCACCAACTGCGCCCCACGGGACAGGAGGAGGAGGCAGGGGGTGCCGGGGGGAATGTCCTTCCTCCGAGCCGGCAGCGACACGAGGGAGAGACTGGAGAGACGGAACCGGGAGAGGAGGGACGAGGCTGGGGCTGTGGAAAGCTGCAGGGATGCAGGGGCAGCCGGGAATTTTGTTCTCCAAATCTCCGGGCGGAAAGGAAGCGCTGTGAAATCCGTCATAGAAAAGAAAGGAGAAATAGCGATTGGTGGAAACCGACTCCACTTGGGACTCAGTTTCTCCCTCTGCATTGCAAAAGCTGACAGACGCCGAGCGCCGAGGGACACCCGTCACCGGCGCCACGGCCCAAGGGATCGGAGCTGCGGCTGGCGGGGCTGGAAGCTCCGTCCAGCAGCTCCGCTGCCGCCCCCGAACCTCGGGCTGGACCGTGGGGTCTGGGACACAGCCCCGTGCTGGGGGGCAGAGCCGCTGCTGGGGCCATCGCTGTGTCCGGGGCATCCTTTGTGTCCCTCGTGCAGCTCCAGGCTCCCGAGGGCTCCCCGAGGGTTTCTGTGGCTGTCCCTCCTCCCCAAATCTGTCGGCTTTGATGCCCAAGCGCGGCAGCCCCGTGCCCTGTGGCAGCAGCCGGTGCCGGGACACAGCCCCGGCAGCTGCGCTAATGCCCGGCCGTGCCCAGCAGGGACTGAGGGGACTTCATAAGGACCCCCCCTCTGCGCCCCTCGCTGAGCACGAAAAGGTTCTTTAGTGCATGGCAGCGATTTTCCGGGGTTGTTGGGCTCCGCGGGCGGCGGCTGCGGGAGCCGCGGGGCCCGGCCCGTGGGAGCGGCCGGGCTGGAAAAGTGCGCGGGGCCCGAGCGCGGTGCCCGAGGGCTGAGCGGAGCTGCTCGGGAACAACCCCCGGAACCCCCCGGTGCCGCTTTTTAGTCGCTGCGCAGCGGCCACTCCCGGGGCGGTTCTTTCATAATTTTTTATTCGAATCTCTAGATTTTATTCCATTCACACCTCTCATCCCGCTCCCTCCGGTGCGGCTCTTTCACCGCCGGGCTCCTCGCCGGTGTCTCGGTGCAGCTCCTTCAGGGACACGGGCCGGCGGAGACTCCCCTCGGTGCGGCTCTTTGATTGGATTTTATTCTTTTCTCTGTGTTTTCTTCCGTTCCCAGCTCGCCCGTCCCGCCGAGCGGCTCCTTCAGGGACCCGCGGCGGCACCAAAGCCTCGGGGCGGCTCCAAAGGGCCCCGCCCGCCGCCGCTCCCCGAGGCCTCGCCGCTGCTGCCGGGGATCGGACACCGCAGGCGGCCCCGGCCCCTTCCTCTTCTTCCTCCTCCTCCTGCCGGGATTCAGCCCCCGCCGCCGCCCGGCTCCTTCTGCCGCTCCTGCCCGGCACGAAGCGGCGGTGCCACTGACGGGGCCGGAGCGCGACTGCCCCGCCACTGCCCCGCGCCTCAGGGCCGGGCCGGGGAGTGACCGCACGGCTGGGGAGGGACCCCCCGCTGGCCAGGGCAGGGACTGAGCCCATGGGAGGGACCCCGCTCCGGAGCAGGGAAGGATTCCTGTCCCCGAGGGCGAAGCAGCGGCACGAACTGACCGCGACTCCCATCCCTTCTCCCTGCCCCGCTGGGCACAGCAGGGAGGAGCCGCGGATAAAGGGAAGTCCGGCAAGGAGAAAGAGGTCGCGGGAAGGTTCTGTACCAGGGTTTATTTTACTCCTCACTCTCCTGTTCTGATCCGCTCCGTCCCAAATCCAGTTCATCTCCCCACGGCGGGGCTCTTGTGGCCGCCATGGCGATCCCTGAGTGAGCTCTCCCTGCCCTTAGCCCGAGCCACGAGGACTCGGATCTGTTCCAATTCCGTGCAATTCACGGGCATTTGGGGCAGCTGGAGCGCAGCAGCTGGAAAGCACAGCGGGCTCGAGAGGGACTCAAGCAGGGCAGGAGCCGGGGCTGCCCCGAGGGAGCTCTCCCAGCACAAAACTTCCCGGGCTCTTTCTAGGGGAATTTCCTTGAATGTTTCCATTCATCGCTACAAAGCAGAGTCACAAGTGGAGCTGAGCTTTCACCTTGAAATGAGCGAATCGAACGCGTGCGCTGGGAGTGCTGCAAACTCAAAGTGTTCCTTGATACTTTAATCTTGGAAATATTCAGCCCCTCAGCAGCGATGTCTCTGCCAGCCCACCGGTTTCTGTGTCAGACCCGGCTCAGAGCTTGGAGGAGAAATCCGAAGTCCCAACAGAATCACCTCTGCCGTCATTTTATTTTTTTCATAGGTACGATGTGTTATGTTATTGTATATACTATTTTACTTTGATTTTTTTCTCTTATTCTTTTTTTTCTTCTATTTTATTGTGGTTTTTCTCTATTCCCTTCCCCCCTACCCCCGCCGTTGTTCTCCCCCCGGAGGTTTGTGGTGAGGGGGTTTCCCACCGGTTCTTCCCCGGAAACCAACGAAATCAATCGAAATAATGATGAATTTTTGAACTCTTTCCGCTGCTGTTTCCAGAAGGTCCCGGGAGGAGCCGTGGGCGGGGAGGGGGTTGCCGGTGCCGGGGGCAGTCAGCGGTCGCCGGGCAGATCCCGGCGGCGAAGGTCCGGAGGCGGAGAAGCCAAATTGTCCAAGGGAGCGCGGGGGGAGGGGACGGGGCAATTCCAGGGAATTCCCCTGGATCCCCTCCTGGCATCCCCCGGGACCCTCCTCGGCCGCGCCCTGCGGGACCCCCGGGCCGGGCTGGGCTGAACTCCCGGGCCCTGCGGCCAAACTCTGCCGGGAACCCGCTGGGTTCGGCCCGAAGCGGGGCAAGCACCGGGACCCGCGGATCCATTTTGTCCTGCGGCTGCGGGGCCCCAGCCCCGGCGGAGCAGGACTGGGCGCTGGGACCCCGATCCCTGATTCCCAATCTGCTTCTCTCTCGCCTCTCCTGTCCCTTTCCTTTGCGTGATCGTAAATCCTGGAGCGGCTGCAGAGCCCAGTGCCCAGTTCGGGTTTCCCAGGAAAGGGAGGCCTGGGGCTGAGGTTCCCCGGAATGGCCGGGAATGGGGGTCCGGGGGTCCCCGGGGTCAAGGACACAGGGGATCCAGGGGCTGGGAGAGGAGGATACCCGGGAAAGGGGGTGCAGGGTGGTGTTGGTGCAGGATGAGGGGTGCAGGGGGGTCCCAGTGCCCAGGAATGGGGATTCAAGGGGGTCCCAGGAAGGCTCCCCAAAGCCCCTCGCAGGGAGGAGCAGGAGCTGGGTCAGGAGCGCTGTGGGAGAGAAAAAGGGGTGACCCTGGCATGGGGGGGACATGGGGGAGTCCCACGCGCTCCGAGGGGGGCGACACGACCCCCGGGGACGCCCCTCACCTTCTCCCGCAGGTGGAGGCCGAGCCCCAGCCCAGGAGGACGAAGCCCAGCACGAAGCCCCCGACCCCCGTCAGCATCTTGGGGGGCGTCCGGCGGCAGCTCCGGGGGCGGGAGGGGCAGGATCCAGGAAACAGCGGCGGCAAGGGACCGGGACGGAGTGGGACAGGCTGGGATGGACTGGGACACATTGGGACCCAGCGGGATACACCAGGACCAGGATTGGAACCCACTGGCACCAGAATTGGGGTAACAGGGGTTACACTGGGAGCAACTGGGACCACACTGAGGGCTAGCGGGAGCAGCTAGGAGTGGCTGGGAGCAGCCGGGACAAACCGGGTGAACATGGAACAGACAGGGGACACGGAACAGCCAAGGGACACGGGATGTCCAAGGACCGTGGAAGGTCCAAGGAACGCTGAGCGTCGCTGCCGCGGCTGGAAAAGCTTGAATGGAGTTTTTATCCCGTGACGTTCCCGGCGAGCAGCGGCAGCTCCGCGCCCCCGGCGCGGGGGTTGGGGCAGGGGAGCCGTTGGCAGCACCTTCGGGGCACAGCCGAGGGCTGGGGGGCTCCTCCCCACAGTTCCTTTTCTCTCCCCACCTAAAATCGTTCCCTCCCACTCCAATCCCCTCCATTCACATTTTCTCCCCAGAATTAAAGTTTTCTCACTCCAATTAAACTCTTCTCCCCAGTTAAGCCCTCAGGCTCCTCCGTGCCCCCGGCTCCTCCTGGCAGGACGTGGCCGGGACCTTCTGGAAAGAGCAGCGGAAAGAATTCAAGAAGTCATCATTATTTCGATTGATTTCGTTGGTTTCCGGGAGAGAATCGGTGGGACAGAACCTCACCACAAACCTCCAAGAAGAGAACAACGGAGGGGGGAGAGCGGGGGGGGGGGGGGGATGGGAAGGGAATTGGAGAAAACACCACAATAAAATAGGAAGAAAAAAAAACGAAAATAAGAATAAGAGCAAAAATAAAGTAAAATAGAATATAAAACAAGATAGCATAACGTACCTATGAAAAAAATAAAATAACGGAAGGGATTGTTGTGTTGGGACTTTGGATTTCTCCTCCAAGCTCCGAGCCAGGTCTGAGCCAGAAACCGGTGGGCTGACAGAGACATCGCTGCTGAGGGGCTGAATATTTCCAAGATTAAAGGATCAAGGAACACCTTGAGTTTGCAGCACTCCCAGCGCACGCGTTCGATTCGCTCATTTCAAGGTGAAAGCTCAGCTCCACTTGTGACTCTGCTTTGTAGCGATGAATGGAAACATTCAAGGAAATTCCCCTAGAAAGAGCCCGGGAAGGTTCGTGCTGGGAGAGCTCCCTCGGGGCAGCCCCGGCTCCTGCCCTGCTTGAGTCCCTCTCGAGCCCGCTGTGGTTTCCAGCTGCTGCGCTCCAGCTGCCCCAAATGCCCGTGAATTGCACGGAACTGGAAGAGATCCGAGTCCTCGTGGCTCGGGCTAAGGGCAGGGAGAGCTCACTCAGGGATCGCCATGGCGGCCACAAGAGCCCCGCCGTGGGGAGATGAACTGGATTTGGGACGGAGCGGATCAGAACAGGAGAGTGAGGAGTAAAATATACCCCGGTACAGAACCTTCCCCCGACCTCCTTCTCCTTGCCGGACTTCCCTTTATCCGCGGCTCCTCCCTGCTGTGCCCAGCGGGGCAGGGAGAAGGGATGGGAGTCGCGGTCAGTTCGTGCCGCTGCTTCGCCCTCGGGGACAGGAATCCTTCCCTGCTCCGGAGCGGGATCCCTCCCATGGGGTCAGTCCCTGCCCTGGCCAGCGGGGGTCCCTCCCATGGGCTCAGTCCCTGCCCTGGCCAGCGGGGGTCCCTCCCCAGCCGTGCGGTCACTCCCCGGCTCGGCCCTGAGGCGCGGGGCAGGCGCGGGGCAGTCGCGGGGCAGCCGCGCTCCGGCCCCGTCAGCGGCACCGCCGCTTCGTGCCGGGCAGGAGCGGCAGAAGGAGCCGGGCGGCGGCGGGGGCTGAATCCCGGCAGGAGGAGGAGGAAGAAGAGGAAGGGGCCGGGGCCGCCTGCGGTGTCCGATCCCCGGCAGCAGCGGCGAGGCCTCGGGGAGCGGCGGCGGGCGGGGCCCTTTGGAGCCGCTCCGAGGCCTTGGTGCCGCCGCGGGTCCCAGTCACTTCCACTTGCCCCAGCTGCCCCTAGCTTGGTCCCAGCTCCCCCCAGCACATTCCCAGTTGCATCCAGTCGCCACCCAAATGGTCCCAGGCACTCCCAGTATATCCCAATAGTGCTGAACATTCTCGTAGTCATTCCCAGGCAATCCCAGTTACTTCAGCATGGTTCACTTGCCCCCAATATTATCCCAGTCACTCCCAGTACATCCCAGTCGTCACCAGCATGCACCCTGTCATTCCCACTTGTTCCCAGTTCCTCCCAGTGTGTGCACAGGTGGCTCCCAGCATGGGCCTGGCAGCTCCCAGTAACCCCCAGTCAGGGTCCAATCACACCCACCATTATCCCAGTGTGATTGTAGCCACTCCCAGTATGATGCCAGTCACTCCCACTCACTCCCAGTATGATGCCAGTGGCTCCCAGTGTGATCCCAGCTGCTCCGTGTCAATGCCAGCATGACCCCAGGAGCCTCCAGGATGATCCCTGGGGCTCCCTGTCTCTCCCAGTATGATCCCAGTCACTCCCACCTCCTCCCAGTTGCTTTCAGTGTGATTCCAGTTGCTCACAGCCACTCCCAGTCAGTGCCAGTATGATTCCAGTCACCCTCAGTGTGATCCCAGTCTCACCCACCATGGATCCAGCTGCTCCCACTGTGCTCCCAGTATGAACCCAGTTGCCTACAGAGTAGTTCCAGTTGTTCACTGTTCCTCCCCGTATGAATCCATTTGCCCCTAGGATAGTCCCAGTCCGCTCAGGATGGTCCCAGTCACACCCAGTTGCCCCCAGTGTAGATCCACTGCATGGGCCCAGCTGTTTCCATTGTGGTTCCAGTCACTCCAGTATGGATACAGACACTCCCAGTAGATCCCAGTTGCCCTCAGCATGCTCCTAGTCATTCCCAGTCACTCCCAGTGTCCCCAGAAAGGTTCTAGTTACCTCAGAATGATCCCAGTCTTTCCCAGTTTCTCCCAGTTACCTCCAGGACAATCCCAGTTTCTGTCAGTGTCCCAAAGTGTGGTCCCAGCTGCTCCCAGTATGATCCCAGTGGCCCCAGTTGTGGTCTCAGTCCCCTCAGCATGGTTCCAGTACTTTCCAGTGTATCCTAATTGCTCCCAATGTGTCCCCATTTTCCTTCCAACATGGGCCCAGTAGCTACCAGTATGATCCCAGTCAGGTTCTATTCACACCCACTGTAATCCCAGTGGCTCTCAGGATGATCCAATAGGATCCAGAGTCACTCCCAGTATGGTTTCAGTCATTTCCAGGATGATCCCAGTCACTCCAAGTATGATCCCAGTCAGTCCCAGATACTCCTAGTATTACTCCAGTCACGCCCAGAGTGACTCCCTGTCACTCCCAGTCTGGGCCCAGTTGCTACAAGTCTCTTCCAGTATGGTTCCAGTCACGGCCAGCACCTTTCCAGTCAGTCCCAGTCTGAGTCCAGTAGGATCCCAGGCACTCTCAGATACTGCCAGTACTATTTCAGTCACTCCCAGTATGATCCCAGTCAGTTCCAGTAGGATCCCAGTATGACCCCAGCATGGGCACAGCTGCTCCCATTATCATCCAGTGTGGTTCCAGTTGCTCCCATTTACCCCCACTGTGGTTTCAATCTCTCCCAGTGCATCCCAGTTGCTCCCAGCATGTTCCCAGTCACTCCCACTTGCCCTGAGCTGCTTCCAGTGCGATCCCAGTGTCTCACAGCCACTCCCAGTCACCCTCAGTGCAGTCCCAGTTTCTCCAAGTAGGGTCCAGTATGATCCCAGTCTCCCTTTGCATGTGATCCCATTTGGATGCCAGTTGCCCCCACCATGGTTCCAGTTGCTCTCTGTTCCTTCCAGTGTGATCCCAGTTGAACGTGATTCAGTATAGTCCCAGTCACACCCCATATGACCCAAGTCCTTCCCAGCATGGTCCCAGTGATGCCCAGTTGCCCTCAGTGTAGCCCCATTTCTCCTCAGCATGGTCCTGATTGTTCCCATTGTGGTTCCAGTCGTTCCCAGTATGGTTGACAGATGCTCCCAGTATATCCCAGCTGCCCTCAGCATGCTCCTAGTCATTCCCAGTCACTCCCAGTGGCCCCAGTAAGGTTCCAGTTATCCCAGTACAAACCAGTCAGTGCCAGTGGTGCCACTGCTGGCATCCCCCAGCCCTCTCTGCGTTCCCCCTCCCGGTTCTCCAGGCTCCCGAGAGGAGCCCCAAGGGCTGCAAGTCCCCACGCAGGGTCCCCAGCAAGGCCCAGTTTGGATCTGCAGCCCCCAGTGTTCCCAGTTTCCCTCTCCTTTTCCCCGGGCCGGGTTCCCCCGCCCCCAGCGGGTGGGAGCAGCCGAGAGCCCCGCGCTGCCCATCCCGACCTGTCCCGGCTCCATCCCCGCTGCTCCCGCGGGCTGCGAGGGGCTCGGGAACGGGGCAGGAGGAGGAGGAGGAGGAGGGATGGGAGAGGACCCTCAACAGCCTGGAGAGGGGCAGGGGGGACTCCTTGGAGCCCATCACCCCCAGCATTCCTAAGTGGGGGGATGGAAGAGGGGGGAGCTTTTTGGATTCCTGGGACTCCCAGCAGCCTGGGGAGGGCGGGGACCAAGTAGAGAGGGGGACCCCCAATACAAGCGTGACCCCCAGCAGCTGGGACAGGGGGGAGCCCCGAACACCAAAGGGGAGGGACCAGAGACAGGGAACTCCTGGGAGGCTTTTCCTGAGCAGGTTTTTATGGACACACGATGCCTGGTGGCTTCTAGAGATGGACTTGGGCAGAGGGACCTTCAAACTCAACGTGCTCATCCCTTGTTTTGCCCCAGACCAGGATTTCCCATTCCCAAACCTTGGCCAGATATAGGAGGAGGCTGCGAGGAAGAGGAAGATGCCCCGGGACCCCCAGGCAGGTGAGGAGGAAGTCACTGCCCCTTTCCCCTCTCTCCTGCTCCATCTCCCAGCCCAGCATCGCCCCCAGCTGCAGGACAACCCCACTGCCGACGCCGTCCTGCCGGGGACGGACTGGGGGATCTCCTTGCCCTTCCCTGTGGCACGGAGGCAAATCCCATCCTCTCCTTGTCCTTCCTCCCCCAGACAAGGAGCTGAGGATGGAGCCCAGGGAGGACAAATCCCCGCAGCAGAACCTGGTGGAAGAGGCCGTTTTGAGCGGCTCCATGGTGCAGGAATCCAACGGGGAGGAAAAAGCGCGGAGACCCCGCAGGAGGAGGGGCTGCAAACGCAGCCCAGGGTGCTCTGAGGAGGACAGACCAACCCTGTGCCGGGAAGGTGGCCGGAGATCGAGCCAGAGCTCAGACCTGGTGGTCCATGAGCAGCTTCACACTGGGGAGAAGCCCTACAAGTGTGGGGAATGTGGGAAGAGCTTCAGCCAGAGCTCCCACCTGATCCGCCACCAGAGGATCCACACTGGGGAACGGCCCTATGAGTGTGAAGAATGCCGGAAGAGCTTCATGTGGAGCTCCCACCTGATCCCGCCACCAGATGATCCACACTGGGGAACGGCCCTATGAGTGTGGGGAATGTGGGCAGAGCTTCAGCCAGAGCTCCAACCTGCTCCGCCACCAGAGGATTCACGCTGGGGAAGGGCCCTATGAGTGTGGGGAATGTGGGAAGAGCTTCACAGACAGCTCCAACCTGCTCCGCCACCAGATAATCCACATGGGGGAACGACCCTATGAGTGTGGGGAATGTGGGAAGAGCTTCAGAGACAGCTCCAACCTGATCCAGCACCAGAGGATCCACACCGGAGAGAGGCCCTACGAGTGTTCTGAGTGTGGGAAGAGGTTTCAGACCAGCTCCACTCTCCTCCAGCACCAGCGGATTCACACAGAGGAGAGGCCCTTCCGCTGCCCCAGCTGCAGGAAGGGCTTCAGGTAAAACGCCCACCTCGTCAGACACCGGCGCATCCACACCGGGGAGAGGCCCTACGAGTGTCCCCAGTGTGGGAAGAGCTTCTCCAGGAGCTCTCACTTGAGCAGACACCAACGGAGACACCGGTAAGGGAAGCCCTGTGAGTGCCCCGAGTGCAGGAAGAGCTTCATCCTCTGCTCCAACTTCATCCCTCAGTGGGGGACCCACGTTTGGCAGAGCCCTGGTGACCCACATTCCCGTGATCCAGTTTGGGAAGAGCCCTGGCTGGTGCTCTCCACATCCTCCTGGATCCCCGTAGGCACCTGGGTGAACGCAGGGGCTGGAACATCCATCGGGACTCTGACTGAAATCGGAAATTCATTGGGAAGAGCTGATTTGTTGAGTTTATGGCCCAAAAATTCTCACCTGCTCTGTCCAGTTGTTTCTTCTGGTGGCATCCAGCAATCCTGGATGATCTTGGAGGTCATTTTCAATCTAAATAGTTTCCTCCTTCATCCTGTCAAAACAACCAAAATTGGGGTAGAAATAAAGGAATTCAACAAAGGTATCTAAAGCAGCACCATTTTCCCAGGGATTTGGGGGTGAATTTGGGGTTGGTTCAGGGGAATATTCGGGAGGATTTGGGTGTTGTGAGGCCATGGGCTGGGCAGACGGGGCCACGATCTCGTAGTTGTGCTGGCAGAACGTGTCCACCTGAGCCCGTCTGTTCTCCAGGGATTGCGGGTGTCTGTCCCAGTCCCTGGCCTGGGTCTCCCCGTTTGGGGTGTGCCCCCCAAAGTGCCCAAATCGCTGCTGAAGTGCCTGAGCTGCTCCTGCCTGGGGATGTTCCTGTCCTCCAAGCTCTCCTGGTCAGTGCCATGGGGGGCTGGGAGGGGATTGAGGGGCTCGTGGAGGGATTGGGAGGGGCTTCTGTCACTCTTGATGGGCATTTGTGGTGCTTGGAGGGGGCTTTTGGGGTGGTCGTTGTCACGATAGAGGGGAAACCCAGACACTCAATATGAGTGATCAGCAGGAATCCGATTTATTGATTGTACCAGAACTCCTTATATACTAACAATAATAAGCTTTATGCATATTCGTAACAGCGCATTCTAGGTGGTTCACGTCGACTAAGCTGATCCTAAACCCCTCCTTAGACCCCCTTTCGTGGTCAGCAGTTCTGCCTTTTTCCCTGGCCTTCTAACCACAGATGTCTATTGTTATGCTGCCAAAATCTAACCTTGCTGGCTCTGCAAATAAACCCATAGTTCATCAGTAAGACTCAATGGTGGTTCAGTTACTGAGCAAGATACATGTAATATTTTGTAACTTCAGTTGTTACACAGGATGTGTGGTGCATTGTCTTATGAGACCTTGCTCAGCTAGCTGCAAGGGCCTATGTGCCCGTTCTCACGTAGCCAGCTTCTCAGATCAGTAAGCTGCAAAAGAATCTGTATATCCTGAATCTATATGTCCCTTTTCACGTAACCAATCTCTCACAATTCCCCCGTTTATATTAGTTTGAGCAAGCAAAACTCCCTGAGTTAGTTGATCTACATGTTTGGCTAAACAAGAAAATATAATGCGTGCTCCAAGCAATAGCAAAAGTATGATGCCGACCCATCTAAGACCTTCTTTTATGAGACTTACGGCCCAAACTTCAAGTCCTCCAAAGGTCCCTTGAAACCATCTATCGAAAGGAGTGTCCTGAACAGTGAGCTTTTTGGTATGTTCAGTGAGCCATTGAAGCTGAGAATGTATGGATTTACTGTGATCTGATAAGTTAAAGCAGCACATTCCTTCCATGTCTTTGCATCCATGTCCATGTGCTAACAGTAGGAAATCAATGGCTGCACGATTTTGCAGTAAGGCGTGGCGTAAGCTATCCACGTCTGCAACAAGCTCACCTATCAGGTGTGAGGTGACATTTGCTTGCTTGCCTGTCCCAACATGCCAACCTTCTAAGCTGAGTGAGGGCACGTGCTGATGCAGCTCCTGGACCAAAAGAGAAGCAAAAAAGACAGCAGGAGTTTTCCATAACTGCACATCGTCTCTGCAATTAGGATCTAATGGAAGAGCGCTTTGTCGTGCTCGCTTGTGTGTAATATTTAACAGTTGTTGAATGCTAGGAAACAAACATTGTTAGTTTTCCCCAAAATAGCACGGGTCCTCCCACTGGTTTAGAAGGCACTCCTGGCCATGCCCTGTCCCCACAAATGAGGAAAGTTCCTGAGGGCAAAGCCCTAGGTTCTTGTGGAGGATTATCAAACTGGCCATACTGAGCCATTGCAGTACACTGTGATGTTAAAGTACCATGAGGTGGTAGGGCTCAGCCATGTACTGTCTTTGTTTGGCCTTTGGGGGCTGACACTGCTGTCAAAGTTGACTGCCTTTAAACATAAGACAATAGGGACTAGGCTGAGAGCCTAAGAGATCTAGCTCTTGTGGCTCAAACATAGATGTATTTAAGGCCTAAGGCAATTGCTCGTGCTTGGGCAGCTAGAGGGTTTTTCTTTATTTTCAGGTCATTGCAGATGTTAAAAGTAGAGAGGTGAAGTATCGAGATAGGTTATCGGTGAGGGTAGAATAGCTTGCATTACAAAAGGTTGAGAGTGCAATTTCTGGCTCTGAGTAGCTGAGGGTGTATTTTTTAAGGCTACTAGTTTCTGCTAACGGAACCCCAATAAGGCAAGTGTGGAAAGGGTCAGAAGGCATTGCTAAGGATAAGCAAAAAGAATCTTGGCCTGTTGGTTAGCCCAGGTAATCCACATGTTTTTTTCGGTGGTCTATAGCACTAACGTGGTGTGGATCGGTAGCGTGCACGGTTATCAGCAATGTTGCAAGCACTAAAAGCGATGGCACATGCGTTCCCACTCATGGGTACGCACCATCCATTGGCGTGGTATCTTAATGCCATCTCTGCAAATCTATGCACTTTTGCGGATTTAAGCTGTAAGCGAATGCAAGCAACGTTATGATTAATTCGATAGCGGAAACTCAGCAATAGCTTGTTGTTCTACTGACTCATAAAGAGTAAGACCCTGGAAAATTGGTAAACCAGTTTCCCGTTCTAAAGCTCTCTGTAACGTGTCACGTCGCCAAGTTCCCTCACAATTAATGCACCATGCTCCCCCTAACAGAAGTGTCTTGATGAACCCACCACTCTTTGTTACAACCCCCACATCGGAGAAGAAACCATGCCAAAATGCCTGGCTTCCCGCAAACACCACAGGTTCGACAATGAAGTTTCCCTGGATAATACTGTTCAAGGGCGCCCACTAGCTGTTCTGCTTCCTCCCAGGATTCAAAGTGCCTAAATCGGGTAGGCACGATGTTTGCAAGAGGTGCGATCACCAGATCAGCTACTAGATGTAGCCGAAGCAGACTCAGCTCCGGAAGGTGGTATTGTGGAGGCTCCAGGCTTGAGCGGTGTCGGTTTGACCCAGCGGCTGGGTATCGACTGCGGACCTGTAGGAGTAAGCACACAAACATAAGCCACGACCAAAATATGACACTTCTGCAGGGCCTTCCATTCCCCAGTAGCATGTCCTTAAAGTGAAACATAGCTTCTAGTTCCCCTTTGAGCTTGGTGGAGCCCCTCTTTATGTTTTATTGCAGGGGGCTCCTTTCATCACCAAAGATACAAAGATGGTTTAATACAAACAAAGCTTTTGCTACTCTTTCTTTTGGGTCTATAATATCTTTAAACTTCTCTAAATATCTCTTTACAGTCCCATTAGCTCTCTCTACAATAGCTTGCCCAGTAGGTGAGTGTGGGATTCCCGTGGTGGGACTGATGTCCATGTTTCCAGGAACGTTTTGAATGGTCTTGCTAACATAAAGCAGGGCCGTTGTCCGTCTTAATGGCTTTCAGGACTCCCATCACTTCAAAGCAACTAGTTAAATGTCTGCACACGTCTCTAGCCTTTTTGCCTGGCTGTGGCATAGCCCAACGAAAATGACTATAGGTATCAATAGAGACGCGGAGATATTTCAGGCGGCCTAATGCTGGAACATGCGTAAATCCATCTGCCAAAGTTCATTGGCTTTAAGTCTCTGGGATTAACTCCACAGCCTATTCAATTCCACTATTATGGAAACTGCACGACGCGGACAGGCCTTAACAGTTTGCTTGCGCTTCGGCTATGGAAATGCCGTAGCTTCGTGCAAGTCCTTTTAGCATTCTGATGGAAGGTGGCATGAGCCTTCTCTCGCTGTTGGTGAACCGGTAGTGGGGGCTGGACAATTCCTGCCACTAGCTGATCAGCCGGTCATTTCCTTCCCCTAGGCTGTCTGGCTCATGTGGCTTCTAATATGTAGCACTGCATATGCTTCAGTTCGTTTAGCAATTGCTATTTGCATGCTGATAAGGAGTGCTACCAGTCTCTGGTTTTTGATGTCACGCAGTGCTGCATCCTCAATGCGATTCGCAACCCCTACTACATATAAAGAATCTGAAACAATATTGAGGCGAATGTCCTTCCATCGCACCAAGGCCCAAGCAACAGCATAAAGTTCTAATGTTTGTAATGAATCCTCTGGTGTTGCTTTTAGAATCCGGTGCCTCCAAGTGTTATCATCTTTCCACGTGACCGCTGCTTTCCGTGACTTTCTTCCAGCATCAGTGAACACAGTAAGCGCATTATCCAGCGGTTCTTGAGCTCTTTTTGGTTTAGAAATCCACCCATGGTTAGTCATCCAGGCTAACACAGGTGTTGGTAGTGGCTTTGCTACCAAATTAGGTCCTTCTCAAGAGGGCTCGCTGCAGCTCCGGTGAGTTAAGCAGGAACCATTCTAGATCCGTGGGCGATATAGGTATCCAGATCGTCCCTGGATCTGTTCCATCCACCTGCAAAATTCTGATGCGCGCCTTTTGAATCAAGTCTGCTAAAGTTGCCACTTTTTCTTGTATTGTCCTTCTGGGCTGCAATGGTGGTGCAATCCATTCTAGGACCCTGATATCCTTGGGTGGCTCCCCCGTTTTTATTAATTTGCATTGGGTAATAGCAGCGAGCAGATATATTGGGCCACAAATGATTGTAATGTCCAAAGGCAATGCAGGATCACGTCTTGAAGTAAGGCCTGTAGTGATCTGCTCTGCAATAGTCTGTAACACAGCCTTCTGTTCAAGTGTCAGTGTAACTGACTGTGCAGGGTTGGTGCCTTTCAAAAGTGGACGAAGCTCATTTAGCAGTTCATTAGGAATGCCAACTACGGGCGAAGCCACTGCAGATCTCCCATAAGTTTCTGCGCATCATGCAGGTTACGGATGTCTGTATGAATGGTAAGCTTTTGAGGTTGGATAGTGCTGTCAGTGATTTTCCAACCTAGATAAATCCACGGAGCTGAAGTTTGAATTTTCTCGGGAGCTATGTGCAGGCCCGATCATTCAAAGTCCTGTGCAGTATATCCTTTTGCTGCGTGGTGAACGGATTTTCTTGCGCTAACAGATATCATCCATGTAATGATAAATGATGGTATCTGGAAACATTTTCCGAATGGGCTGCAGTGCTGAATCAACATAAAGTTGACAAAGGGTAGGTGAGTTGCGCATACCCTGAGGAAGCACTGTCCATTCAAAGCGTTGAGCAGGTGCTCCTGTTAATGGCTGGCAGAGTAAAAGCAAATCTCGGCTTGTCATCTTCATGCAGGGAAATGGTGAAAAAACAGTCCTTGAGGTCGACTATTAGCAGCGACCACCCTGCTGGTAGCATTGAAGGATTTGGTAGGCCTGGTTGAAGGGCCCCCATATCATGCATTTGTCGATTAACAGCTCGTAAATCATGCAACAGTCTATATTTCCCTGATTTCTTTTGAATGACAAAAATTGGAGTATTCCAGGGACTTGTAGAAAGTCGTAAATGTCCTTGATTAAATTGCTCTTGAACCAGAATATGTGCTTGTTCAAGACTTTCCCGCTTTAGGGACCATTGCTCAACCCAAATCGGCTGTTCTGTCTTCCACCGAATAGGGATGGGGAAAGTCCAAGCAATGGCCACTCCTAAAAATTTTGGTCTGTGGTAAGAACCATGCCCATTTGAGCGAGTATGTCTCGTCCCACCAGAGCAGCAACACCAAGTGGCAATGGGATGATGGACACACTGCAATTTACCACTTGATCAGCTATAGTCCATTGCAATGGAGGGGACTTGCGAGCGAGGGTAAGTCCTCCCACTCCAGTGACTGTAGTCAGATTCAAAGGTGGGCCAATGCTGAGGCCAGTGGTGACTGCTGATGATGGATACATCAGCGCCAGTGTCCAAGAGTGCTGTCAGGGTAACAGTCTGTCTTGGTATGTTACTGTCACCTGCGGCGTGGCCGACTTTTCAAGCTCACAGTGAGCATGGCTGCCGGCCCTGTGGATCCGAAGGCTCCCTCACCCCTGGGGTCGGAGTGTATGGGTGATAGTCCTTCAGTGAGAACCGGCAAAGGCACCAATTGGGCTATGGTGCCCTTTTCTATGAACATAGGTGGAAAAAGAGTCTGTACCATAATTTGAATTTCTCCAGTATAATCCGCATCAATTAGTCCTGTAAGTATTTGTAATCCTTCCATAGTAGCTGATGAGCGTCCGATTAAAAGTGCTCCGACCGCTTTCCCATTTATAATATAGGTCCTTTAATCCCGGTGGGGGACACGCTGCGGTCGATTGTCTATAAGAGTACAGTTTATTGAGATTGCCAAGTCCAATCCGAGGCTCCCCCGGGTTGCAGGTTGGAGACGAAAGTGCTGGTCAGAGTGGTAGAGGCACGCAGGTGTTGATTTCCTGGCTGTCGCTGGGTGATGGCTGCCCGAGCTTTTGGATGTCATGCGCGGGGCGGGCCTTCCCGCCTCGGACTTTCACCCCTGTTTCCCCGGACCTCGGCGGCGGCGAGGCCAGTGCTGGCATGGGTGGTCCGACCCCGACAATCAGGCGGCATGCCCGACCAGACGTTACCCCGGGGGACCGTTAACAGATCCCCGTCTCGATGTGGACCGGAGACTCCACAGCGAAAACATCGCAGTCGGGTGGTCTGTCGTCGAGACCGCGCTCCGGTGATTTTGCAAAGGTGCAAGGGCAGCTAAAACCTGACTCTGATTTGCCTCAGTCTGCCTCTGAGCTACCTCAGCGCTGCTGTTTCATCCCTATTCCCAGTTCCTTTCCAAGTTCCTTTATTGCATACAAGCATAGCTTGTGGACCTACAGGGACCTGTGACATCCTCTCTAATGCCTCCCTCAATAGTCCAAGTAGCAGGCAGAGTAACTAACACACTACGTACAGTGGGGGTTACAATTCTGAATAGCACATTGTTTTAAGCAAAATACCATGCATATAGTCTGGAAGCCCAGTTGCTAAAACAGCATTTGCTACGTGATCTATAAAGGTACCAAATGGCTCATCTCTTCCCTGTCTGATACTCATATATGATGGCAATCCTCCTGAGTCCTTAATCTGATCTATTGCTCGTCGTGCTAAATTCATGCTTTCCCGAACCTTATCAGGACCTACGAGAGCCTGTGCTTCTGTCCGGGTGTAATTTCTCAGACCCATTAATTCCTCTAAAGTTACCCCATGTAAAGGATCTCCTGCTCCCCGCTGCGTTGCTACCGACTGCTGGCATAAAGTCTGCCAGTAAGCTCCAAACAGCATACGCTGGTGCTGTGTTAGTATTAGCTTAGTGATATTTTTAATATCATTCGTAGCAAGAGCATAGAGCCCCATAAATAATCAAGCATTTGACGAGTTGGTTCTCCTTTTAACCCAGATTCATTAACAGTGGCTCGCAGTTGGGTAAGCACTTTCCAATCTAAAGGTTCCTGATATTAACAGTGATCTGTCCTTGAGCATTAGGAGGTGAAAATTCAACTGGAAAAGCCTGTACAAACTCTCTGGCAGAATCTATGTCTCCCTCAGCAGCAATATTTTTAGCAACCTCTCTCCAAAATTCCTCTCGTTCCTTAGCTATCTCTTGACTCTCTGAGTTTGTTTTTACAAACAGCGGGGGGGCTGTGGGCAGCTCTAACGAAGGAGCTGTAGGCACTATCTCATGCTCTTAAAGGTGCTAATGGTGCACTAACAGCTTGAGGGGACGCGGGAGATGAAAAAACAGGATCTGAGGCTGCCCTCCCCGTTTCATAGTAAAAGTACTCTCAGAGGGGGGTAATGGGCAGCTGCTCTCACCCATGTCCCGCTCCCGGGTCAGCGGCATCCCTAAGCGCTGCGCAGCGGCTGCTGCAGCCTTTTTGCTCTGCCTCATACTGTGGCCAAAGCATTACTCACTGCCCGCCACGGTTTCGTCATCTTTTTAGCCACCTTATCCTCCTGTGTAGGTGCATCAAATATCTTATCCCCAAACACTTTCCACTGCTCCCTCTCAAAAACTTCATTCGGATCAATAAAACAACCCTTAGCAACTCCATAATCTAAAAGTCCAGGGAGATCCTTTTTACAATCTGTCCCTGGTGTGCTCCGCTTTTCTAAAAAGCATTTGAGCAAATCATACACCGCTTGTCTCTTAGCCATACCTAAACGTCAGCGCGCTGTTGCAGCCTTTGCAAGACCCGGCGGTGCGTGGCCAGCAGGACTCCTCTGTAGGTGCTCCTGAGCTCGGAGGTGCGGACTTTTCACCACCTCTGCAGCCTCCCGAGCTGATTACGGGACCGACGCAGACTCTCTATCGTGCCATGGCTACAGGTTGTCCGCCTCTATGGTCCCTTATTCCCCACAGGCTGACGGACGTAGGCTATCCGCCTCTACAGTCCCTTTTTCCGTCCTCTGTTTGGGCGCCAGAATGTCGCAATAGAGGGGAAACCCAGACGCTCAATATGAGTGATCAGCAGGAATCCGATTTATTGATTGCACCAGAACTCCTTATATACTAACAATAATAGGCTTTATACATATTCGTAACGGCGCATTCTAAGTGGTTCACATCGATTAAGCTGATTCTAAACCCCTCCTTAGACCCCCTTTCGTGGTCAGCAGTTCTGCCTCTTTCCCTGGCCTTCTAACCACAGATGTCCATTGTTTTGCTGCCAAAACCTAACCTTGCTGGCTCTGCAAATAAACCCATAGTTCATCAGTAAGACTCAATGGTGGTTCAGTTACTGAGCAAGATACATGTAATATTCTGTAACTTCAGTTGTTACATAGGATGTGTGGTGCATTGTCTTATGAGACCTTGCTCAGCTAGCTGCAAGGGGCCTATGTGCCCGTTCTCACGTAGCCAGCTTCTCAGATCAGTAAGCTGCAAAGAATCTGTATATCCTGAATCTATATGTCCCTTTTCACGTAACCAATCTCTCACATGGCCCAGCAGGAAAGGTGACCCTGAGCCAGGAGCTTTCCTTGGCCGCAGCAAAGCCTTGGCACGGAAAGACCTTCCCAGCGCTGTGCCCTGGGCCGGGAGGGATTGTGCCACCAGAGCTGTCCTCCATTTCTTCTGCCAGGCAGCTCTAGGACATGGAAAGTGGAGAAGCCAGAGCTGCCTCTCAGCTTTCCGCAGTCCTCCAGGAGAATCCTGTGTGGGAAGCACCCTGGGAACAGGGTTTCTGTGCCAGGGCAGGGGAATTCAGAGCCCTTTCCTCCCCTGTGGGCCGAGGCTCTGGCCCTGGCCCTTTGCAAAGGCCCTGCAGCTGCCAGAGGGGCCTTTTTGGCTCAGCTGAGAGCAGTCCTGCTGCAAGGCTGTCCTCGAGCTGCTTGGGCTGCAGATGTGCCCAGGGAATGCTCATGCTTGCAGTCTCAGGTGCTGTGGGTGTGCAGGTGTAAGTACTGCAGGAGGGAACAGCTCTGCTGGGGGGAGTTCTCTTTTTCTTGGTGTGTTTTTTATGTTGAATGAACGTTCCCTGCCAGCTCTGGGCAGAGCTCTGTACCTGTATGTGCCACTTGTCTGTGGCATTGTGGCTCAGGAGGTGGCCAAGGGGAGCTTGGCCCGAGGTGTGGGCAGAGGAATGGCCATCAGGCCAGGCTGGGGGGTCAGCGGCCAGTCAGTTGCGTTGCCTGGCCGCAGCTCTGGACACTTGTGTGGGAGCGTGTGCAGGGCTGGAAGGCTGGGGCTGCCGCCGCTGTGTCCCAGAGCCGGGAAGGCCGGGGCTGGCCCGGCCCTGGCCCGGCCCCGCCAGCTCTGCCAGCTGCCGGTGGGGACACAAAGGGCAGCTCCGAGCTGCGGCCGCTGCACTGCGGCCGCACAAACGCAGCGCCCGCAGAGCTCCAGGGCAAGGTCCTGGCCCTGGCTCGGGGCTGGGCCGGGGCCAGCAGCAGAAAATCAACTTGCAGCTTGGGCCCCGCAGCAGGGAGGAACAGCAATTGCTGGCTGAGAGAGACTCTTGCCAAGGGCCTGCGGGGCCGGGCCCCAGGGAACGGCTTCCCGCTGCCCGAGGGCAGGCTGAGATGGGATGTGGGGCAGCAATGGTTCCCTGGCAGGGCGCTCAGGGCCTGGCACAGGCTGGCCCCAGAAGCTGCGGCTGCCCCCGGCATCCTTGCAAGTGTCCCAGGCCGGCTCGGCCATTGGGGCTTCCTGCCCAGGAGGGCTGGGCTGGGCTGGAGCTGGGGCTGCTGAGGGCAGGATGGGCTCTGGCTGAGCCAGCTGAAGGCTGGGCATGATGAGGCCGGGGGGACCCCGTTGCTGAGTGGGTTCTGGGATATCCGCCATTCCTGAAGGGATGTCAGGGTATGTCCCGTTCCTGAGGCAGTTTTTGGGGTCCCCCCAATGCTTAAGGAGGGGTTCTGAGAGGGAGGCTCTGGTACTTGGAAGTGGGACCTATTGGCAGGGAGGCGGGGAGCCCGTTTTGGGAAGGATGCTGCTGTTTCTGGCAATGTTGAGAGGTTCTGAATGTCCTGAGGGGCCCTGGCTCTCATTTTGGGACTTGAGGTGAGCCCATGGGCACAGCAAGGCCTGAAGAGAGGTTCCAACCTCTCATTTGGGATGGAGGGATTGAGTGGTTGCTTCCAATAAACTCAATCCCAGCCCCAATGTCTGGATGGCAGCCCCAAATGGCTCGATCCGTCAGCCCCAAGCCCCATGTGTGGGGAGTCAGGAACCACAGAATGGAATTGGTGTCCAGGAGGGGTAGGATGGGATGGGATGAGATGGGATGGGATGGGATGGGATGGGATGGGATGGGAGTGATATCGTGGGGGTGGAATGAATTTTGGGTGGGATGGGGTGGTTTGGGCACTTGGAGTGGGGCACTCCAGGGAGGGAAAACAGAAGCTGCTTTTGGCGAGGCTCCTGCTTCTTTTTGACAATTTTGGGGCCTCTAAGTGGCTTCTGGGATGTTGCAATGAATTTGGGAAGGTGCCGTTAACCCCCCACAAAGTGAGTGGCTGAGGTAAAATCCCCACATTTTGGGAGGGTGAGAAGTCTGCAACTGGGAGGGGATCCTGCTGATTTGCACCCCTTCAATGGGGTGAGAAGTGGCTTGAGAAGCTAGAAAGAAAGAAAGAAAGAAAGAAGGAAGGCTCAATAATGTGAAACCAACAAGAAAAATGAAAAAATAAGAAAGAAGAAAGAAAGAAAAAAAATTTAGAAAAAAAAGAAAAATATTAAAAAACGAAGAAAGAAAGAAAAAAGCAAAAAGATAATGAAAATGAAAGAAAGGAAGAAAAAAAGAAAGATTAAGTAACATGAAATCAACATGAAAAGAAATTATAAAAAAGACAAAAAGCAGAAGAAAAAGAAAAAAGGAAGAAAGAAAAAAAAAGGGAATGAAAGACACAAGATGAAAGAAAACAAAAAAAAAGAAAGAACACAAAAAAGAAGAAAGAAAGCAACAAAAATAAAAAAAGGAAAATGAAAGCAAAAAAATAAAAAATAAAAGGAAGAAAGCAAGAAAGCAAGAAGAAACAAAGAAGGAAAAAACCATTAAAAATGAAGAAAAAAAGGAAGTAAAAACACAGAAAGCAACAAGAAAAGGAAAAAGAAAGGAAGAAAAAAAGAATTAGAGAGAGAAAGAAAATGAAGAGTCAAGTAAACAAGAAAATGAATAAAGAAAAGAAGAAAGAAACAAGGAAGAAAGAAAAAAAGAAAAAAGAAAGACACAAGAAAAGTAAGTTAAAAAAAAGAAAGCAAAAAAAACCACAGAAAGCAACAAAAAACAAAAAAGGAAAAAGAAAAAAGATTAAAAAATGAAGAAAGAAAGAAAACTAAAAGAAATCTACAAGAAAATGAAAAAAGTAAAGAAAAATAGAAGACTCAATAACTTGAAACCAAGAAGAAAAATGAAAAAAAAGAGAGAAAGAAGAAAGAACAAAGCAAAAAAAGAAAAAAAATGAGAGACACAAAAAAAATAAAAGTGAAAAAGAAAAGAAGACAGAACAAAAAAATAGGAAAAAGAAAGGAAAGAAAAGAATGAAGAAAGATAGCTCAAAGAAATCCAGAAGAAAATGAAAAAAGTGAAGAAAAATAATTGATTAAAAAAAGACTCAATAACATGAAACCAACAAGAAAAATGGAAAAACAATGAAAGAAAGAAGAAAGCAACAAGAAACAATAAAAAACTAAAAAAAAAGCAAACCAAAAAAAGAAGAAAGAAAGGAATAAAAAAGCAAAAAGATAATAAAAATGAAAGAAAAGAAAGGAAGAAAGAAAGGAAATCAAAAGACAAATTAACAAGAAAATGAAAAAAGTGAAGAAAAAAGAAAAGAAGAAAGAAAGACTAAATAACATGAAACCAACAAGAAAATAAATGTAAAAAAAGACAAAAAAGGAAGAAAGAAACAAGGAAGAAAGAAAAAAAAGAAGAGAAAGAAAGACACAACAAAAGAAAACAAAAAATGAGAGAACACAAAGAATGAGAGAAAGCAAAAAAGAAGAAAGAAAGCAACAAAAAAGAAAAAAAGGAAAAAGCAAAAAAAATAAGGAAGGAAGCAACAATAAACAAAAAAGGAAAAAAAACATTAAAAATGAAGAAAGAAAGAAAGAAAACCAAAAGAAATCCACAAGACAATGAAAAAAGCAACGAAAAATAAAAGAAGAAAGACTCAATAACGTGAAACCAAGAAGAAACATGAAAAAAAAAGCAACAAGAAAGAAAAAAGAAAATAAGAAAGAAAAGAAATTTAAAAATTAAGAAAGAAAAAAAGAAAGCAAAAAGAAAGAAAGAAAGAAAGAAAAGAAAGAAAGAGAAAAAGAAAGCAAGCCCTTTCCTTCCATGTGGCTCCCTGGGTGTGTATTATTCCAAACCCATAGTTCAAATCAGTCCATATGTTCACTCTTTGTCCTTCAGTGATTTCTGGGAATGATCATTCATTCTGCTTTTTGTGCTGCTGTGTTCAAAGCTAAAGCCTGGGCTTCTATGAACTGGGTCGAGGTTCCCACTGCACACCCAGCTGCCCCTTTTCCATCTGTACCACGCTGCTCCCACCAGGGTGCAGGTCCAGTGCTGGCTCCTGCATGGGATTGCTCTCGAGATCCCAGAGTCTGCCAGAACACACTTGTTCCATGGATCCCAGGCAGTCATGGCACAAAGACTCCAACCCTTCTCTTAGAAGGGACTCGAACACTTCCCTGTTCCAACCTTGGGGACCTTGAACCAAACCCTGCAAAGCTTTTGTTGCAACTTACAGGCAGGTCAACAGTTTACACAAGTAAAAGTAAAAAGTAAAAGTGTGCTTTTATCTGACCAGGGCTCTTTCTCTGATTTCGTTTGGACCAGGGATCAAAGGTTCTCCCCAGAATCCTTCAGTGCTGCCTGCAGGTCCTGCCATCCCTCAGATCTGTTGAAATTCGTGAGGCCACTGGGTGTCCCAATGGTGCCTTGGTTTCATGGGGCCCCGCAGTGTAACCATGGTCTCCTTGGTTCTGCAGTGTCAGAATGGACCCTTCATTGCAAGAGGCCCCACAGTGTCACAATGGTCCCTTGATTCCATGAGGCCCCACTTTGTCACAATGGTCCCTTGGTCCCATGGGCCCCGCACTCTGACAAGGGTCTCCATGGCTGCATAAGGCCCCACAGTGACACAATGGTCTCCATGGTCCAGAGACCAGGGCAGAAGTGTTCCACAAGGCCCCACAGCGTCACAAGGATCTCTCTGGATCTGCAGTGTCAGAACTGACCCTTGGTTACACGAGATCCTCCTGTGTCACAAGGGCTCGTTGGTTCCACAGGGCCTGATTCTCTAACACTTCAAAGATGGTGTTGGACAGTTTCTATTTTCCCGCAGTTTGGTGACGAAAGGAGCATGCTGGGCAGAGCACGGAGATGCTGCTGCTCTCTGCTCAGGGAAAGGGCCCAACAAGGTTGAGGGGTTGGGAAGCTGCTGGAAGGGCCGTGCCCCACATGGTGCAGCTTTCCTGGGAGGGAGGGAACAGCAGGAGAGACACGCACTGCCCCACAGAGCAGCTGGGCAGGGCAACACTGGGCATGAGGAGGAGGAAATGTGCCTCCCAGGGCAGCGCTGTGGCAGGAGAAGCATCCAGAGGGAGGATGAGCTCAGGGCATGTGTGTGTGTCCAAGGCACAGAGGGTGAGGCTGGGCACAGCTCAGGCCAGGGCTGGCAGTGGCAGGGCAGAGCTGGCGGGGCAGCGAGATGCAAGCGTGCAACCTGCAGGGACACAGCAGCAGCTGTGGGACAGCGCAGAACAAGCTGTGCTGGACATGACCAAGGTCCCTGGCAGGGCTGGCAGTGCCCAGGAGAAGCCAAGCCTTGGTGCCCTGGGGCACAGCAGCATCTGGGCCACCAAGGGCTGGGAGGAGACACCTTGTGCTGAGGCACTGGGGCCTCCTGGCACAGCCCCAGCAAGGCTGGGCACTGTCAGCCCCTTGTCCTGCCCTGAGCATCCCCCCACATCCCAGTGCCCCCAGCAGAGCCCTGAGCAAGGCGCAGGTGAGGGACAGGATCTGCCTTCTCTGTGGCTGGGGCTCAGGCCTTGGCCTTTCTGCTGCCCCCACCCAGCCCAGGCTTTGCTCAGCATCTGAGCTGCCTGCACAGAGCCTCTGCCTCCCTGCACTCCTGGCCTCAGGGATCTGCTGCAACGAGTCCCTGGGGAGCCTTGGTCAGGAATGGCCCTGGGGGGCTCAATGCTCCCAGGGAATGCAGGCTTTTCAAAGGACTTTGGCTTTGGCTTTTGCCTGGCAGTCTCTGAGAGCTTTGTGCAATCCTGGCCCCCAATTATCTGCTCTAATGAGTCCCCTGAGAGCCTTTGTCAGTAACAACACTCAGTGGGGCTCATTAATGCTTTCAGATACTCAAGGGTAATTAAAGTACCTCTTTCTCACACTGAGTCTCTGAGAGGTTTGTGCAGTCATGCTCCCCAATTATCTGCTTTAATTAGTCCCTTGAGAGCTTTGTATTGACACTCCATGGGGTCATTAATGCTTTGACATACTCAAGGTCTTTAAAGTACTTTGGATTTTCCCTTTGACACTGAGTCTCTGAGAGGTTTTTGTGCAATCCTTGCCTCCAATTCTCTCCTCCAAGTAGTCCATGAGGAGCCTGTGTTGGGGATGGACCTCAGTGGGACCCATTAATGCCTCGAGACACTTTGGGTGTTTCCTCTGCCTTTGACTCCTGGAAAGGTTTGTTAAATCTCCTCTCAGGCCCTGAGGTTCCAGGGCTCAGCTCCAAATGCACCACGGGGCTCATTAGGATCAAGCAATTCCTGACAAACCCTGGCTCTGCCTTGATTTCCCTCTGGCCTGGTGCAGTTCATTAAGAAGGTTTCCTGCTGCAGTTATGGAGAAATATTTCAAAAGGGCTTCTAATAAATCCACATTCCTATTTTAAAGGGTTTGTTTTATTACTGTTCTCTTTAGAGAAGAGGTGATTGCAGCATTCAGTGATTGATATTGATCCAGGGTCTGTCCTGAGGAGGTCTGGCCTGGTCACAGAAGCTGTGCCTTGAGGTCTGACCCAGTGTGGACAACCTTGCTCCACATTCCCAACTCCATCCTGTCTCTCCTCACTCACCTGGGACCTGCTGTGCTTGGAGAACTGGCTGCACTCAGGCAAAGAGGAGTTTTCTTCTTTTTGAAGCAGTCTAAAACTCCTGAGAGTCCCGACTGAAAACAGACACCCTCCTCAAGTGTGTGCCAAGCCCAAGGTGCCACCAAGACCACTCTGGACCTGCTCTGAGCCAGATGTGAGGGTCGATTATCATCCCAACCTGTACGGGGGCCATTACAAGGGGCTGTGGCCATGGACACTTCACTGACCCCACTGATGGGTTGGATGCCATGGCAATCCTCAGCAGTTCCAGTTCCCTTGAAAACCATGCCAGGACCCATTTCTACAGTCAGGGTCCATGGTCACTTGCACACAGACCTGTGGCTGCCCTCGGCTGCCATGGCAGCCCTCAGGACAGAGCGGTGCCGGGGCTGGTGCCAGCTACAATTGCAGTGACACTCGCTGATGCCCTCAGGTGCCACGGCAGCGGCCACAGGGACCCGTTCCTCACTTTGGTGCCACGGACACCAACGCCTGGCGCCGCTGCCATGGGGATTGGCACGGTCACCTGCACTCAGGGCCCGTGGCTGGGCACTGCTGCCATGGACACGGGCATGGAGCCCTGGGCCACGGTCGGCTGCCGTGGCCACCAGCCCAAGGTCCCGTGTCCAGGGCCGGGGACATGGAAAGGAACCCGTGGAGCCGTGGTGATGCTGGGTGGCCATGGGGTGCTGCTGTGGGCTGGGGCAGAGGGAATTTCCTTGCCAGGCCTTTCTCTGGGGCTGTATTTGGGTCTGTGCTGAGCACAGCGTTGGTCACACAGAGATGGTTTTGTTCTTGCTGAGCTTGCACAGAGCCAAGGCCTTTCCTGCCCCTTGTCCGGCCACACAGGGGAGGGGCTGGGAGTGTGGGGGCGCTTGGGAGGGGTCACAGCCAGGACAGGTGACCCCAACTGACCCCAGGCATATCCCAGACCACAGGACATCATGCTCAGTGTATAAAGTGGGGGGACAAGGAGGAAGGGGGGACACTTGGAGTGAGGGTTTTTGTCTTCCCAGGTAACACTCAGGCAGGACAGGGCCCTGTTTTGCCAGTGGGCAGGGTCAGCACCAAACACACAGACACCAACTGAAGCAATTGTGCAATTTATAGAATGCAAATCTGCAAAGAATCCAGAAGGAGCAGCTCAGCAATGTCCCCAGTCATCACTGCCAAAGATTGCCTGCAGTGATTAACCAAGATCCAGCACCAGTTACCCTCAGACTTTACCATCACCCAGAGCCACCCATCAGCAGGGGGAAGCTGTCCCAGCCAAGGACTGGAGAGCCACTCCCGGATACTGGGAATTCCTGCAGCTGCCTCCAGCCACAGCTGAGGCTCCAACCCCACTGGGAGAGGGCCCAGCTTTGGTAGCGCTGAATAAACAAACTGACAGCACTTCTAGTGCGGGAACATCTGCTTTCATCCTCCTCTTGGGTTCCTCCCTAAGCCTGGCCAGGGCTCAAGCAGGAGCCAAGGGAGTTGACTTTGACCATACAGCCCCAAACAAGGCCAGATGTCGGATTTCATGGCCTTGACTTTGACCATACAGCCCCAAACAAGGCCAGATGTTGGATTTCATGGCCTTGTCCGGCTTCTAAAGACAGAAAGGTCAGTACATGTTTCACTAATGAGTACATACATCTATCACAGTGCTAATGATCATGCATATTTCAGTAATGAGCAGATACAAAGATAACCTTTGGTTGGGAGGTTCATCCAGAGGTCACCTTTGGCTCAGGGCCTGTTGTTCAGGCCTCAGTCAGGCCTCTTGTTCAGGCCTTGGCACTTCATGGACGGAGTTTAGTACTGGGCTTGACAGTGCTGGGTTAAGGGTTGGACTTGATGAGCTCAAAGATCTTTTCCAGCAGGAAGGATTCTGTAATTCCAGGATTCTGTCTGCTGCATTCAGCCAGGTCCAAAGCATTGCTTTGGTCAAAAAGTCTCCTCTTGCTCAGCTCTTGTGGCCTAAGGCTTCAGCTCCTTCAGCTCCTGGTGCTGAGCTGCTCATGCTGAACGAGACGACTCAGAGAGAAGAATACAGTTCATCCAATTCCTTCTGGCACACGGAGAGGGGAGGCTGTGAAAACAGGAGCATTGTTTGCTGTGGCCTCCTCTGTGCCCTTCACGCCTCTCAGGGCTTTGAAACAGCCAAGAGCTTTCTCCAAGAGTGCAATGAAGCAGCTGTTCCTGCTCCCAGCTCTCGCCCTTCCCAGGCTCTGCACTTGACTGCTTTTGTCCCTCTTGCTGTGCCCTCTGTGCCCCTGGGGCTCAGTGGCTGCTGCCCAGGGCTGTGGAACTGGCACAGATCAAGTGCTTGAGACCCTCCTTTCTCTGCCCTTGGAGCTGCACAGCAACAGGGAAAAGCCTCAGCCATGCAGGGTCAGAGCTTCCGGGCTCTTTCTGAGCAGCTCAGCCAGCGGGAAGGGAACTGCTCCACACAGGAACCAGGAGCAAAAGACATTCCTTTTTAGGGTATATTTTCTTTTTTTAAAAAAAAAGGAAAAAGAAAATTAAAAAAATCTAGGTAAAATGTGAAAGATACAAACAAAACTCAGCTGTGTAGTAAGAAATCTTCTGTAACTTTCAATTAAGAGGTAACTGATCTTTTGAAGAAGAGAACTTAGTTATTGTCTTGGGGTGACTTCATGATGTGTATCCCCTATTACTGCACTATGCCCAGAAATTAATTTTGTGCCTGAGCCTTTAAACTGAGCCTGAGAGAGGGGAGAGGAGAAAATCGAGCAAACTGTTCAAAACAGCTGCTTAAGGACACAGATACGCACTTATGACCGCATAACCTCAGCAGAACCTAGCCCATGTTGTGCCACCTTGGATTGCAGATCCTGGGCAAACTTCCAAGCGATCACCTCATGCTTGTCATGCTCCCCTGAATTTGGGAGAGCCTTATACACTGGGAAAGCTTGGATCTCCCCTTTTGGGGAGTCACTACCATCCTGAACTTCTGGCACAGCCTGTGGATGGAGTGTAACAGCTTCCCAATTACCCCCAGAATCCTCAGATCTATTTGGCATTCCAAGTGTTTCCAATAATTTCCAATCTCCCTCCTCCAACACTCGCATTTTAATTGACTCTAAGAAGCGATTGTAGTGGGTCGGACGCACTGTTACCATGCAGTCCTGAAAGGTCCAGGGGCGAGACTGGAGCAGCCTTTTCCTTCTCTGCCCGGCTACGGCAGTTTACACCCCGGGGCCAGAACCTCATCTGCCTCAGTTGCTGACGAGGAATCATCAGGCAAAGGCAACTCTGAGATGCTGGGAGCAAACAGAGGTGGACGGAGAGGCGCACTTTGGCTAGGTTGGCTGGGGCAGAACAGACAGCACAGACTACAATTGGCTGCGCTGCAGTTTGAACATCAGCTTCTTTACGGGATGCCGTCTCGGCCGGTCCCGACCGAACTGGTACTGGAGCTGCTTCAGCCGTCTCCGGGGCTGCAGCTGCACCCGGCGCTGTGCCCGTCTCTTGCACCACGCCAGTGCCCAGCGCTGCCGCTGTCCCCCACGCCGCAGCTGCACCCAGCACCACGCTCGTCTCTTGCACTGCGCCAGTGCCCAGCACTGCCGCTGTGGGTTCCGGGTTTGCTGGTGCTGCTGGCTCCTGTGCAGCGGTCGTGCCGGTGCTCAGCGCCGCTGCCGAAACTGCTGCCAATTCTCGCTCCCTTGCCGCATTCGGCGCTGCCGCTCCTGGCCGCTGCTCTGCAGCCGCCAACCACTTCCGGGTTTTCCTGCGGCAGCACTACTTCTGGGTTTGCCGCTGGCTGCACCGCTTCCTCGTTCAGAGCCGCGTCTCCCACGGGCGGTGTGGGCCCAGCGCGCCCCGCACAGCCGGGTGCCTCTGGCATCTGCAGCAGCTGCTTTTGCAAGCTGAGCAGTTCCTCCAGCTGCCGTGATATGTTCGGTAACTCTGTCAGCAAAGGCAGATGCTGTATTAAAAGGTCGATGGCTCGGTTCTGCAGTGGTGCAGAACAGTCCAGCATCAAGGAGGGCAGTGGACCACACCCAGGCAGTCTCGGTGCAGTCAAGCCTGGCGCTACACCGGCTAAGAAGGGACATCCGGGCGGTTTTGGCTCTGCTGGCACATACGCAAACAGGCTAGGAGCCTCTCTGGGCGTCCATGTTGCTAAGCCGCTAATTCACGGCCCGGGATAAGCCATGCCCACCGCCGAGCTGAGCGGCAAGGCAGGCTGGGCGCCCTCCCGCTGCCCCGACACCCCTGCCTCTGCCGGTGCAGGGTCCCTGGGGATGCGGAGTCCTGCGATTGTGCAGGCGCAGGTGTTTTTTCAGATTCACCACCACTTGCCCCGGCAGCCCAGTCAGTGGGGTCCCTCGCGGACATTCCTCCATCACTCATTACTGAAACAGGCGAGGCAGCTCTGCTGCCACAGTCAAGGTCTGTTAGCAGAATAAATAATGAACACCAGGTTTAGTATAATTCTAACACTGCTGGGTCCCCAGTCGGGAGTTCGTGCTGGACAGCACAGCCAAGTTCCTGCCATAAGGCAAAGTCCAGGGCACTATCTCTGTCCATGGAAATCCTTTTTAAAGTAGCCCAGTCTAATAATTCCCGAACTGAGTTCTCGGGAATGGAGGTATGCATTATACTAAACACACCTTTCCAGACCATTACCACAGCGTCGGTTTGTGAGCCGCTGTTCGCCATTTCTCAGTCCCATCGGACCTCCCGGACCCAGGGGGGGAAGGGGAACAGCGTACCTCTAGAGAAGTTTGGCTTGGCTTGCAGCAGCAGGACACTTCGCAGCGTGCAGATCACGTCGGGCAGCACCAAATATTACCGCAGGACTGAGCCCTAGGGTATATCACTGTGTCCCGCAGCCATAGGGAGGAGGAGGAGAGAAGATCCAGCAGGCAGGAATTGTGCAGCAAGACTGATTTATTTAATTATTTTACAAACTCTTTTATAGACTTCTTTCTTCATAGTCTAATTGGACAAGGATCAGCCACCCCTTGGGGGTGATAGGCTAAAATCCTAAAACATCCATTGTCAAAATATTTTTCTACTGTACCATAAACAAGACTTTTCAAGGCTGCAGGTGTTTGGTTGTTTACATAACTCTGCTACCACTTCTGTGAGAGAAAAGTCTCTCACGGGGTTAGAAAATAGCAAAAACATCCTTGCTAGCAGCATTTTTGTATCCACACACCTCTGCGTTCTCCTGCTGCAGAAGCAAGAGTGGAGGAAACACCCTTCTTGCTTTTCAGACAGCTTTTGGCTCCTTTTCTCTGGAGGGAGACAGAAAGTTGAACTTTGTTTTCCTGGGACTTCAGTTTTTCCCTTCTTCTTTTCTGGATTGTTTCAAGATCAAAACACATCGGGAGAATTTTCCACCAAGCCCCCGGAGGTGGGCCCACACCCATCCAGCTCCAAGGAGGAGGAGAGAGAGACCACACCTACAGAAGGACTTGGAAATCTTCTCAGGTTTCTCTCCACAGCAAGAGGTTTTATTTTTTAGCATTATTATCCTTTTCCTGTGTGTTTGTTAAATAAATAGGTTTTTTTATCTCTTTCACTTTCCTCCAAGGAAAATGTCTTTTTTTTCCTGAACCTGGTGGAGGAGGGCTGGTTGTAACCTGCCTTCTATCAGAGGATATTTTCCTCCAAGTTTTTCCAAAGCAGAACAAATATTTAGTGGCGCCCAGTGTGAGGCTCGAAGGAAGGTGAAACAACCTGTACTAATTACATTTTGGGTTGAATTTAATTACTTTGTGTTGGGGTAAAGTAGTCACCATGTTAGTTGAGCTCATAATGTCTCTCTGGCTTGATGTACTCATGTCTTTCTGGTCCCTAGGCCTGTTTGCCTATTCACAGCTTGCTCCAATCTTGTCCCTGATACGTAACTTTTACAGAGCAGGGGCACCAATCCGGATTTCTATTCTTCTGTGCTTGGTGATAATGATTTATAAGAAGTTAACAGAGGTACTGGCAGTTGTACAAAGTGTGTATGATATGTGGTTTCTCCATCCTAACCCCAGTCCTAGTTTCAGTAGCCTGTTTTGGGAATTTATTAGTAATTGCACCCAGTTTGTTAGAAGAGGATGAGACAGGGTTTCCCAGCCTTTCATCTCATTTCCCTTTAAATTTGATACGTTAGCTTTTGAGAATGTTCAGTTTCCCCTGGATGTTAAAGAGACCACCTTCCTGGTACTTTATCTGGTAAGCTCCCTCTATGTGGTTGCAGCTTGTCTAGAATAAGAGCTCAGATGTACAAGGTGACTGATGAGACACCTGACCCAGAGGTGGAAAATCCTGAGTGGTGTGGGGAATGGGAGGATATGGGCCAAACCCTGAAGGAATTCTCTGACCCAATCACTTGGAATTTCCCCTCTGAAAAAATTCAGAACCCAGCTGAGGTGGGGAAATATCTGAAAGAGAAATACGGTGACAATTCTAATGAGAAAAAGCTCATTGCAATATGTTAGGCCTTGGCATATGCCTATTGCACACTGCTAGGTACTGTAGAGCAGCAGATAAAGGCAGAGGGGCGGGAAGATAAATCAGCTGACACCCCAGTCACTCAGGCTGCAGCCAAACCAGACAGCGAGCCTAAGCCATTGACAGTGGCTCTTGTCGTGAGGAAAAAGCACACAACCAAAACCGATTGCACAGTGAAAGATGATGATGATGCAGGGCAAGGAACCTCAAAGCCACCAACTGACTCAGGCACAGAAACCATTAGTGAGTTCATGTCCATAAAAGACCTTCGTAGCCTAAGAAAGGACTACACCCCGACGGTATGATGAATCCATAATAAGTTGGATGGCCCATAGGTGATGATGTGATGCTGGACGGTGCTGAAGCGAGGCATTTGGGATCCCTGTCATGTGATCCATCTATCGACCAAGCGATGATAAGGAGGGCTGAGTCTGTCAGTCTCTAGACATGGGTCTTGAGTGGCCCGAGGGATAGATATCTGTGTGGAGATGATTTCTACATGCAGCAATCCCACTGGAAGAGCATAGAACAAGGGATCCAGCGCCTGAGAGAACCAGCGGTGGTAGAGATTGTCTACACACATGACCCAGGATTGAGGAGTCCAGACAGGGTCAGTGTTGACCCAGTGACGTGACAAAAACTCATACGACTTGGGCCACAAGAATATGCCTCTGCTTTAGCAATAATGAAACTGGATGACAGTGGGAAATGGCAGTGAAGCTCCGAGCATATGTAGATGCCATGCATGGCCCAACACATGGAAGAATCGCAGTGGTGGAAACATGTCTGCAGAAAGTGGAAGATAAGATGGAGAAGAATCACCAGGAACACAAGAAGGAGATTAAAAAGGCCCTTCTCCAAATCTCGGCGTTACAGGCCAGAGATTCGGCTATCAAACACAGACGTTCCCCAGAGAGAGAGAGAGAAGGTACATCCCACAAAGTGAGCTGTGGTATTTCCTGTATGATAGTAGGGAAAACATGAGGAGGTGGGATAGACAACCCATGTCTGCTCTGGCAGCACGAGTGCGTGAACTGAAGGAGCGCAAGACTCAGAAAGGAAGTTCCACCAAAAAGGAAGTAGCTCCAGTTGCCTGGAGCCAAACTGCCAGAAATCATGGAAGAGAAGATGACATGTCCAATCCCCTTGAAGGAACCTCTAAGAAGCATGCCCAGGGAAAGAAGGATAACCAGGCCTAGAGGGGCCCTGCCTCTAGCCAGGTAGAGGCCGGGGAAAACCGTGTTTTTGGGCTCTGTGGATTTGTTGGCCTGGCACATCAGAACCACAAAAATATGCCTTGGTTGACACTGGTGCGCAATGTACAACAATCCCATTGCAACATGTGGGGGTAGAGTCTGTTTCTATTGCTGGTGTAACAGGTGGATCACAAGATTTGACCCTGGTGGAAGCTGAGGTGAGCCTGACTGGAAATGAGTGGAAGAAATCTCCCATTGTGACTGGCCCAGAGGCCCCGTGCATTTTGAGCATAGACTTCCTCCGAAGTGGGTATTTCAGAGACCCAAAGGGATAAAGGTGGGCTTTTGGAATAGCTGCTGTGGAGACAGAGGGCATTAAGCAAATGAACACCTTGCCTGGACTATCAGAGAGCCCATCTGCAGTAGGCCTTCTGAACGGGGAAGAACAACGAGTACCAATTGCTACCTCGACAGTGCATCACCGACAGTACCGGACAACTCGAGATGCTGTGATTCCCATCCACAAGATGATCCATGAGTTGGAGAGCCAAGGGGTGGTCAGCAAAACCCACTCACCCTTCAACAGCCCCATCTGGCCTGTCTGCAAGTCTGACGGGGAATGGAGATTGACTGTGGACTATCGTGCCTTGAATGAAGTGACTCCACCATTGAGTGCTGCTGTACTAGACATGTTGGAGCTCCAGTACGAGCTGGAATCTAAAGCAGCAAAGTGGTACGCCACTATTGACATTGCTAATGCATTTTTCTCCATTCCTCTGGCAGCAGAGTGCAGGCCTCAGTTTGCCTTCACCTGGAGGGGTGTGCAGTACACCTGGAACGGACTGCCCTAGGGGTGGAAGCACAGTCCCACCATCTGCCATGGACTGATCCAGGCTGCACTGGAAAAGGGTGAGGCCCCAGAACATCTGCAGTACATCAACAACATCATTGTGTGGAGGAACACAGCAGCAGAAGTGGTTGACAAGGGAGAGAAAATCATCCAGATTCTCCTGCAAGCTGGTTTTGCCATCAAAAAGAACAAAATCAAGGGACCTGCCCGAGAGATCCAATTCCTGGGGGTGAAGTGGCAAGACAGATGACATCAGATTCCCACTGATGTCATCAATTAAATCACCATGATGTCTCCACCAACCAACAAAAAGGAAACACAAGCTTTCCTAGGCGCCACAGGCTTTTGGAGGATGCACGTTCCTGAATAGAGTCTAACTGTGATCCCTCTCTACCTGGTTACCCGTAAGAAAAATGATTTCCACTGGGGCCTTGAACAGAAGCAAGCCTTTGCCCAGACCAAGCAGGAGATTGCTCATGCCCTTGGCCCAGTCAAGACAGGACCAGAAATGAAAAATGTGCTCTACTCTGCAGCCAGGAACAATGGTCTGTCCTGGAGCCTCTGGCAAAAGGTGCCTGGGGAGACTTGGGGTCAGCCACTGGGATTCTGGAGTTGAAGCTACAGAGGGTCTGAAGCCAACTACACTCCAACAGGAAAGGAAATCCTGGAAGCCTATGAAGGAATCCAAGCCGCCCTGGTGGTCACTGGCACTGAAGCACACTCCTCCTGCCACCCCAACTACCAGTGCTGGGGTGGATGTTCAAAGGAAAGGTTCCCTCTACCCACCATGCCACCGATGCCACATGGAGCAAGTGGATTGTCATAAGACAATACGCCCGTATTGGAAACCCGAATCGCCCTGGGATCTTAGAAATAATCACAAATTGGCCTGAAGGTGAAAGCTTTGGTCTCACTGATGAAGGCGAGCAAGAACAAGTGACACGTGCTGAGGAAGCTCCACCATAAAACCAACTGCCAGTGGAAGAAACACGCTACGCTCTTTTCACTGACAGTTCCTGTCGCATCACTGGAAATGGAAAACAGCCGTATGGAGCCCCACACAACAGGTTGAAGAAGCCACTGAGGGAGAAGGTGGATTGAGCCTACTTGCCGAACTCAAAGCCATCCAGTTGGCTCTAGACATTGCTGAAAGAGAAGTGGCCAAAGCTCTACGTTTACACCGATTCGTGGATGGTAGCCAATGCTCTGTGGGGATGGCTGGAAAGGTGGAAAAAGGCCAATTGGCAGCATAGGGGAAAATCAATCTGGGCTGCTGAGGAGTGGAAAGATATTGCCACTCGGGTAGAGAAGCTACCCGTAAGAGTCCGCCAAGAGTGGGGCTGATGAGGAACACTGAAAAAACGAACAGGTAGATCAGGCTGCGAAGATAGAGGTGTCAAAGATAGATTTGGATTGGCAGCACAAGGGAGAGCTGTTCCTAGCTCGATGGGCCCATGATGCCTCAGGCCATCAGGGCAGAGATGCCAACTATAAGTGGGCACGATATCAAGGGGTGGATCTAACCATGGACAGTATCTCCCAGGTTATCCATGACTGTGAGACATGTGCTGCGATCAAGCAGGCCAAGCGGGTGAAGCCTCTGTGGTATGGTGGGCGATGGTCCAAATACAAGTATGGGGAGGCCTGGCAGATTGATTACATCACACTGCCTCAAACCCGCCAAGGCAAGCGCTATGTGCTCACAATGGTAGAAGCCACCACTGGGTGGCTGGAGACCTACCCTGTGCCTCACGCTACTGCCCGGAACACCATCCTGGGCCTGGAAAAGCAAGTCCTTTGGAGGCATGGCACCCCTGAGAGAATCGAGTCTGACAATGGGACTCATTTCAAGAGCAGCCTTATAAACACCTGGGCTAGAGAACATGGCATTGAGTGGGTGTACCACATCCCTTACCATGCACCAGCAGCTGGGAAAGTGGAATAGTGCAATGGCCTGCTCAAAACCACCTTGAAGGCACTGGGTGGGGGAACTTCCAAAAACTGGGAGATACATTTAGCTAAGGCCACATGGTTGGTGAATGCCCAACCGAGCAGGGCCTGCCCAATCCAAACCCCTGCATATAGTAGATGGAGACAAAGGCCCAGTAGTGCATATCAGGGGACTCTTGGGAAAATCTGTTTGGATTACTTCTGCATCGAGTAAAGACAAACCCATCCGTGGGGTTATCTTCGCTCAGGGGCAAAGTTGCACATGGTGGATAACGCAGAAGGATGGAGAGACACGTGTACCGCAGGGAGATTTGATGTTGGGCGAGAACTGCTTGTAATGTTTGAATGTCTGTATGTTTGTCGAATGTCACTGCCACTGTTTGAACACAGCTGTATATATATGTATAATGTGCGTGTTTAGAGTCGAAATGTATTACTTTGGGCATTGAGCAGATGGTATGGAATAATGGGTGGAATGTCCTGGGGTGATGTTATGAAGCCACTTTATTCCTTAACCATCTCCTTAAAGCCCAAGGACGCTGCTTCTTTAAGATGGACCCGGGGGGCAAGAGCTACGGGACCCAGGTATGGGGCGGTTGAATGGTTCCGCCCAACGGCTCGGGGGCTTCAGGGTCTCAGCGGGGCTGAGGAGGGAGTGTGCTGGGAGTGCAGTGCTGTTCTTTGGGTTTCTTTTGAGTTCTGGCTAGCTGGATAAGTTTGGTTGTTTTTTCTTCTTTTCCCTTCCTTTGCCTCACTGCCTCCCTTCCCTCCTCGTCGGTCCAGGGAGCCTGTGGGGGTGGTCCCGGTGGGGACGTGGGGTGGCCCCAGCTGATCCAAGCCCAAGTGTCTGTTCCCTGTCCGGGAACTTGTTGTATTTTGAGGGGGTTTTTTTATCCCGTTCTACCCTGTTTTGTTTGTGTGCTAATAAACAGTTTGGGGTTTTTCCCCCCACTTTCACTTCTTGTGACCCATTTGTCTCATTGACGGGGGAAGAGGGGAGGCCCTTTTCCCTTTGGAGGAGACACTCAATCCAGAGTCTTTCCTCCTGAAGTTTTGTCTCCAAAACCGAGATAGAAGGAAACTATTTAGGTTGAAAAAGATCTCCAAGATCATCCAGGATTGCTGGATGCCACCAGAAGAAACAACTGGACAGAGCAGGTGAGAATTTTTGGGCTGTAAACTCAACAAATCAGCTCTTCCCAATGAATTTCCGATTTCAATCAGAGTCCCGATGGATGTTCCAGCCCCTGCATTCACCCAGGTGCCTACGGGGATCCAGGAGGACGTGGAGAGCACCAGCCAGGGCTCTTCCCAAACTGGATCACGGGAAATGTGGGTCACCAGGGCTCTGCCAAACGTGGGTCCCCCACTGGGGGATGAAGTTGGAGTAGAGGATGAAGCTCTTCCTGCACTCGGGGCACTCGCAGGGCTTCCCTTACCGGTGCCTCCGTTGGTGTCTGGTCAAGTGAGAGCTCCTGGAGAAGCTCTTCCCACACTGGGGACACTCGTAGGGCCTCTCCCCGGTGTGGATGCGCCGGTGGGTGACGAGGTGGGAGTTGTACCTGAAGCCCTTCCTGCAGTTGGGCAGCGGAAGGGCCTCTCCTCTGTGTGAATCCGCTGGTGCTGGAGGAGAGTGGAGCTGGTCTGAAACCTCTTCCCACACTCGGAACACTCGTAGGGCCTCTCTCCCATGTGGATCCTCTGGTGCTGGATCAGGTTGGAGCTGTCTCTGAAGCTCTTCCCACATTCCCCACACTCATAGGGTCGTTCCCCCATGTGGATTATCTGGTGGCGGAGCAGGTTGGAGCTGTCTGTGAAGCTCTTCCCACATTCCCCACACTCATAGGGCCCTTCCCCAGCGTGAATCCTCTGGTGGCGGAGCAGGTTGGAGCTCTGGCTGAAGCTCTGCCCACATTCCCTACACTCATAGGGCCGTTCCCCAGTGTGGATCATCTGGTGGCGGGTCAGGTGGGAGCTCCACATGAAGCTCTTCCGGCATTCTTCACACTCATAGGGCCGTTCCCCAGTGTGGATCCTCTGGTGGGCAATCAGGTGGGAGCTCTGGCTGAAGCTCTTCCCACATTCCCCACACTTGTAGGGCTTCTCCCCAGTGTGAAGCCGCTCATGGACCACCAGGTCTGAGCTATGGCTCGATCTCCGGCCACCTTCCCGGCACAGGGTTGGTCTGTCCTCCTCAGAGCTGCGTTTGCAGCCCCTCCTCCTGCGGGGACTCCGCGCTTTTTCCTCTCCGTTGGATTCCTGCACCATGGAGCCGCTCAAAACGGCCTCTTTCACCAGGTTCTGCTGTGGGGATTTGTCCTCCCTGGGCTCCATCCTCAGCTCCTTGTCTGGGGGAGGAAGGACAAGGAGAGGATGGGATTTGCCTCTGTGCCACAGGGAAGGGCAAGGAGATCCCCCATGTCTGTCCCCGGTAGGACCGCGTTGGCAGTGGGGTTGTCCTGCAGCTGGGGGCGATGCTGGGCTGGGAGATGGAGCAGCAGAGAGGGGAAAGGGGCAGTGACTTCCTCCTCACCTGCCTGGGTGTCCCGGGGCATCTTCCTCTTCCTCGCAGCCTCCTCCTATATCTGGCCAAGGTTTGGGAATGGGAAATCCTGGTCTGGGGGAAACAAGGGATGAGCACATTGAGTTTGAAGGTCCCTCTGCCCAAGTCCATCTCTAGAAGCCACCAGGCATCGTGTGTCCATAAAAACCTGCTCAGAAAATGCCTCCCAGGAGTTCCCTGTCTCTGGTCCCTCCCCTTTGGTGTTCGGGTTCCCCCCTGTCCCAGCTGCTGAGGGTCAGGCTTGTATTGGGGGTCCCCCTCTCTACTTGGTCCCCGCCCTCCCCAGGCTGCTGGGAGTCCCAGGAATCCAAAAAGCTCCCCCCTCTTCTGTCTCCCCACTTAGGAATGCTGGGGGTGATGGGCTCCAAGGAGTCCCCCCTGCCCCTCTCCAGGCTGTTGAGGGTCCTCTCCCATCCCTCCTCCTCCTCCTCCCTAATCCCACCTCCTTCTGCTTCCATCCCTTCTCTCTCTCCTTCTTCATCCCTCCTCTCCCATCCCTCCTCCTCCTCCCCCCAGCACCAGCCACACCCTGGGTCCCCCGTTCCCAAGCCCCTCGCAGCCCGTGGGAGCAGCGGGGATGGAGCCGGGACAGGTCGGGATGGGCAGTGCGGGGCTCTCGGCTGCTCCCACCTGCTGGGGGCGGGGGAACCCAGCCCGGGGAAAAGGAGAGGGAAACATTGGGGGCTGCAGATCCAAACTGGGCCTTGCTGGCCACCCTGCGTGGGGACTTGCAGCCCTTGGGGCTCCTCTCGGGAGCCTGGAGAGCCGGGAGGGGGAACGCAGAGAGGGCTGGGGGATGACTGGGATATACTGGGAGAGACAGGGAGTCACAGGGATCGTACTGGAGGCTCCTGGGGTCATGCTGGCATTGACACGGAGCAACTGGGATCACACTGGGCGCCAATGGAATCAGACTGGGAGTGACTCGGAGTGACTGGGGTCATAGTGGGAGTGGCTACAATGACACTGGGATAATGGCGGGTGTGAATGGACCCCGGCTGGGGGTTACTGGGAGCTGCCAGGCCCATGCTGGGAGCCACCTGTGCACACACTGGGAGGAACTGGGAACAACTGGGAATGACAGGGTGCATGCTGGTGACACCTGGGATGTACTGGGAGTGACTGGGATAATACTGGGGGCAAGTGAACCATGCTGAGGCAACTGGGAGTGCCTGGGAATGACTACGAGAATGTTCAGCACTACTGGGATATACTGGGGAGCCTGAGACCATTCAGGTGGCGACTGGAAGCAACTGGGAATGTGTGGGGGGAACTGGGACCAAGCTAGGGGCAACTGGGGCAAGTGGAAGTGACTGGGACCCGCGGCGGCACCAAGGCCTCGGAGCGGCTCCAAAGGGCCCCGCCCGCCGCCGCTCCCCAAGGCCTCGCCGCTGCTGCCGGGGATCGGACACCGCAGGCGGCCCCGGCCCCTTCCTCTTCTTCCTCCTCCTCCTGCCGGGATTCAGCCCCCGCCGCCGCCCGGCTCCTTCTGCCGCTCCTGCCCGGCACGAAGCGGCGGTGCCGCTGACGGGGCCGGAGCGCGGCTGCCCCGCGACTGCCCCGCGCCTCAGGGCCGGGCCAGGGAGTGACCGCACGGCTGGGGAGGGACCCCCCGCTGGCCAGGGCAGGGACTGAGCCCATGGGAGGGACCCTGTAAGAGACTGTCCGAAAATCCCTCATCTGCCTCACGATCATCACCGAAGACAGAGACTGAGCACAGGAGTCCTGGCCTGGCTGAGGTGGGATTGTCTGCCAAGTGTTGCCTACGGGTGTGCCCACTGGGAACTGGTACGCATTCCTGAGGAAAATTAGTGCAGGTCACAATGGACTGCGCCGTTCTTGCTGCCCAGGCGGGAAGGACTGCACTGAAGTGGACAGGAATGACCTGTCCTGTACACCTGTCCTGTACACCTGTCTTGTACGTCTGTCCTGTACCTGCTTCCCAAAGCAATGGACCCCATAACAATGGCTGTAGATTTCCCAACCTCTTGGCCAGTTGCCCCTCGCTTCTGAAAAGGACTATAAAGGGACTTTCTGAAATAACTGAGTCTGAGATCTCCCCACGGAAGGAAGACGAATCTATTGGCGGAAGACCACGAGGACTTCGTCTCATCCGTTGGTAGCTATTGCCCCTCTTTTTCCCCTTCTCTACTTTGTTTCTCTCTCTCTCTCTCTCTCTCTCTCTCTTACTCTCTTCTATTGCATTACTGTGTTGTGGGCACTTAATAAAGGTGCATTGTTTTGAATAAAACTGAAATCTCTTGTGTCCTTTTACACTCTGAGATCGATAAACGAACCATCACGACCCCCACTTGCATTAGCAGATCATGACAGGGTGCTTCCAATAAACTCAATCCCAGCCCCAATGTGTCGATGGCAGCCCCAAATGGCTCGATCTGTCAGCCCCAAGCCCCGTGTGTATGGAGTCAGGAACCACTGAAGGGGAATTGGTGTCCAGGAGGGGTGGGATGGGATGGGATGGGATGGGATGGGATGGGATGGGGTGAGGATGTCATTGTGGGGGTCGGATGAAGTTTAGGAGGGATGGGGTGGTTTGGGCACTTGGAGTGGGGCACTCCAGGGAGGGAAAGCAGGAGCCACTTTGGGGGAGGCTCCTGCTTCTTTTTGACAATTTTGGGGCTTCTTAGTTACGTCTGGGAGGGTGCCGTTAATTTGGGGAAGGTGCCGTAAAGTCCCCGCTATTTGGGGAGCTGAGGTGATGTCCCCTATATTTTAGGAAGGTGAGGGGAGCCCAATTGGGAGGGGATCCTGCTGCTTTGCCCCCCTTCAGTGGGGTGAGAAACGGATTGAGAAGCTTGAAAGAAAGAAAGAAAGAGTAGAAAAGAACAGAGATAAAAAGAAAGAAAACAAGGAAGCCCGCAACAAGAAACAAAAAAGAAAAAGAGAAAGAAAACAGAGAGATAAAAAGTGATAGAATAGAAAAAGAAGGAAAGAAACGAAAAAAGAAAGGAAGGAAATGAAAAGACAGAAATCAACAAGAAAATTAAAATAGGGAAGGAAAAGATATGAAAACATGAAAGTTTTTTCTTAATAAATATGAGAGAAAGAAAATGAATGGAAGAGAAAGAGAGAAAGCAGCAATAAAAGGAAAGAAAAGGAAAAAGAAAAGGAAAAAAGTAAGCAGAAAAGAAGGGAGGGAGGGAGGGAAGGAGGGAGGGAGGAAGGGAGGGAGGGAGGAAGGAAGGAAGGAAGGAAGGAAGGAAGGAAGGAAGGAAGGAAGGAAGGAAGGAAGGCAGGCTAAATAAAATGAAACCAATAAGCAAATAGAAAATAAAAAAAAGAGAAAGAAAGGAAGACAGAAAGAAAAAAGGACCCAAAAAAGGGGGAAATAAAGAATGCAAAACCAGAAAGTAAACAAGAAAGCAAGGAAGCAAGAAGATACAGAAAAAACTACGGAAAGTAGAGAAAGAAATCTAAAAGTTTTTTTAAAAAAGAAAGAACAAATAAAAAGAAAGAGAAAAAGAAAGAGAAAGCAAGTAAAGAAAGCAGCAAGAGAAGGAGAACGAAAAGGAAAAAGAAAAGCTGAAAAGCAGAATAGAAGAAAGAAAGAAGGAGAAAGAGGAAGATAAAAGATAGAAAGCCAAGCAAAAAACAAAAAAAGAAAGTCACAAGAGACAATAAAAAGAAAAAAACCCCATAAAATAAAAAAATAAGGAATAAAGAAAAAAGCAAAAAGGTAAAAAAATGAAACAGAGAAAGACACAATAACATGAAGCAAACAAGAAAACAAAAAAGAGAGAAAGAAGAAAGAAAGAGACGAGGAAGAAAGAGAAAAAGGACAGAAAGAAAGACATGAGGAAAATAAAAGAAAAAAGAAAGAAAGAAGAAAGACAGAAAGCAAGAAAAAAAAAGGAAAAAGAAAGAAAAAAGATAAAAGATTGAAGAAAGAAAGAAAGCTAAAAGAAATGAACAAGAAAATGACAAAAGCAAAGAAAATAAAAAATAAAAGAAAGAAAGACTCAATAACGTGAAACCAAAAAGAAAAATGGAGAAACAATGAAGGAAAAGGAAAGAAACAAGAAATAATAAAAACTAAAAAAAAACCAAACAAAAAATCCATTAAAAATGACGAAAGAAGAGAATATAACAGCAAAAAGATAATAAAAATGAAAGAAAAATAAAGGAAGAAAGAAAGAAAGAAAATCAAAACACAAAAGTTAACAAGAAAATGAAAAAAGTGAAGAAAAAAGAAAAGAAGAAAGAAAGACTCAATGACATGAAACCAACAGGTAAATAATTTTTTAAAGAAGACAAAAACAGGAGAAAGAGTGAAACAAAGAAGAAAGAAGAAAAGAAAAGAAAGAAAGACACAAGACAAAAGAAACCAAAAAAATGAAAGAAAACAAAAAGAAATAAGGAAGAAAGCAACAAAAAAGAAAAAAAGGAACAAGAAAGCAATAGATAAAAAATAAAAGGAAGAAAGGAAGAAAGCAACAAGAAAGTAAAAAGAAAAAATTAAAAAATGAAGAAAAAAAGAAAGTAAAAAGACAGAAAGCAACAGAAAGAAAAGGAAAAAGAATAAAAGTAGAATAGAAGAAAAAGAAAGAAATAAAGCAACAGGAAACAGAAACAGAAAAAGAAAGTATAGAGACACAAAGGCAAAGGAAGAAAGAAAATGAAAAGTCAGAAATGAACAAGAAATTGAAAAAAGAGAAGGAAAAGGAAAAGAAGAAATAAACAAAAAAGAGTAAATAATATGAAACAAGAAAATAACAGAATAAGAAAAAGAAAAAAAAGAAGAAAGAATGAAAGAAGGAAGAAAGAAAAGAAGAACAAAAAAGAAAGACACAAGAAAAAATAAATGAAAAAAGAAAGAAAGCAAAGAAAGAAAGTAAGAAGACAGAAAGCAAGAAAAAAGAGAACAAAAAGAAAAAAAGAATAATAAAATGAAGAAAGAAAGAAAGGCTCAATACATGAAACCTACGAGAAAAAGGAAAATTGAAAGAAAGAGATAAAGAAAGGAGAAATCAACAAGGAAAAAAAGATTTAAAAAAGAATGAAACCAGGAAGAAAGAAAAAAAAAACAGAAAGAAAGACAAGAATAAAAAGTAAAAAAAGAAAGGAGGAAAAAAGAAAGACAGAAAGAAAAAAAAAACAAAAAAAGAAAAGAAAGAAAAAATATTAAAAAATTAATAAAGCTAAAAGAAATCAACAAAAAATGAAAAAAGCAAAAAAATAAAAAAGATAAAAAAAGACTCAAGAACGTGAAACCAAGAAGAAAAATGAAAAAAAAAGAAGAAATCAACAAGAAACCAAAAAAAGGGAAAAAAAGAGAAAACAGAAAAGAAAGAAAGAAAGAAAGAAAGAAGCAAAAAGATAAAGACATGAACAAAAGAAAGAAGACAAGGAGAAAGAAGAAAAGTATAATAAAGGAAAAGAAGAAGCAAGAAAGAAGGAACAGAAAAAGAAAGAAAGCAAAAAAGACTAAAAAATTAAAAAAAAAGAAGGAAGGAATTCGGAAGGAAGGAAGGAATTCGGAAGGAAGGAATTCGGAAGGAAGGAATTCGGAAGGAAGGAAGGAATTCGGAAGGAAGGAAGGAAGGAATTCGGAAGGAAGGAATTCGGAAGGAAGGAATTCGGAAGGAAGGAAGGAAGGAAGGAAGGAAGGAAGGAAGGAAGGAAGGAAGGAGGGAAGGAAGGAAGGAAGGAATAAAAACCAACAACTCTTGGTATGGTAGTCCAAGAACTGATGATTTATTGAGGAAAAGATAAGAGTAAAATAAAAGGTAAAAAAGTCCGGGCGCAGATATCGAAAACCCCTTTAAGCCGCACCGGCTATATGCCTCAATGCAGTGCTCCAGCAGCGCTGGGTCGGCCTCAGCTAGTCTGAGGCCAGAATTCTTTAATGAAGTCTCTAGATAGAGGTTAGGACCAAATGTGCCAGCGTCGGGTCTCTCCAGCAGCTAGTCTGAGGAGAAAGGACGAATTTTCAGTATGTGTTGGGATTTTTATATCCTCTATGCCCTCCCAGATACGCCCACAGTCCACCCACAGTCCTGCCTCCAAGGCTTCAAATGGCTGGTGAGGGGATTTCTGAGGTAAGGTCTTTCCTGCAATGGCTCACTGCTGCTGGGGGACAGCGGGAAGGGGCCATGTCATTGCCTTCTGTGGCGGAAACGGCTTCTCATTTGGATGCATGGCTGCCACGGAGTCAAGTTGCAGTCCCTCAGGGATAGCTCTGGGGTGCTGCCTGTGGGGACAGTTTGAAGTCTCTGGGGAGGGAGACACTTACAAAGGATTATTAGGTTCAGCATTAAAATCTGTAATCAATAACCGATTTAATAAAAAGAGTGACCTGACTAACACAACTTTATCACTACTTTTCAACATAAACACATACCTGGCAATCAAAAAGGGATATGAATAGTAATCACCATCAAACATGTAACTAGGGAACATAAAAAATTTTAACAGGGAATAACAAGGTTCAATAACAATTATTGACTTCTTAACAACTGATTATTTTTAATTATCTTAATTAATTAGACTTACAAAATCCAAACATTCAACTATGCAAAAGCCAATTCCATAACTTCATGAATAACAGAAAGAAAGAAAGAGGAAGAGAGGAAGAGAGAAAGAGAGAAAGCCAGAGAGAGAGAGGAGGAAGGAAAGAAAAGCAAAAGGAAAAGAGGGAGGGAGGGAGGGAGGGTGACCTCAAGGATGACAAGCTCTTCCTCAGCCTGGGCACCTTCTTCAAAGACACGCTCCACGCCCCATATGCAGGTGAGTGCACAGCCAGGAGGATGCTCCCAGAGCTGGGCATGGCACGGCCTGGCCGGGCACCAAAGGTTCCCCCTTTGCTGGGGCGGCTGCAGCCAATTCTTCAGTGGCTGCCAAGCTGCTTTTGGGCTCTGGGCAGCTGCTGAGGAGGTGGATGTGCCATGGCTGGCTGCAGGCTGGGCGGGCACATGTCCTGCCCTCCTGCTCTGCTCCCAAAGGCAGCAATGCTGGGCAGCTTTGGGCCCAGCTCTGAGCACGGCCAGCACGGCCTGGGCACTGCGGGCGGCTGGGACAAGGGGACAGGAGGCTTCAGCTGACGGGCGGGTTCTGGTTTCTCTCCTTGCAGCCAGGCTCTGCCGATGCTGAGGCTGCTCCAGGCTCTGCCAGGGCTCTGACAGCTTTGCATCAGACGAGCCCCTTGCGAGCACAGCGACGGAGCTTTCCGCTTTTGCAGGTGAGTGAGACTCTGGTGCAGGCCAAGAGATTGCACTCAGGGACACACATGCCACCAGCAGGAACCCAAACTCTCCACAGTGCCAGCGGAACGCCTGGATCTGCACAGGATGTTCTGTCTGTCCCACTCTTCCTTCCTTTTGGGCTGGAATTGTGCCACTGCACCTTCTTCCTCCTCTAGAAGTGCCACGAGTGGGCCAAAGCTGGCGAGTGGGCCGTGTTCCTGAGGCAGTGCAGTCTGGAGCTGATGGATGAAGAATTGCCCTTCTCCACTGCCAAACCAGAGCAAAAAGCCCGAAGTGGGACTTTGTGTCTTGAAGAAAGCCCTGACAATTTCCGAGGGAATGTGCAGCTCACTGGCAGGGTGAGAAGGAAGGGCATCTTCTCAGGGAGTTGGGGTGGGACAGAGTTTAGGTTGCCAGTCCTGCTCGGAGCTGGCAGGGCACAGAGCCGTCCTCAAGCCCAGCCGTGCACCACAGCAGTGTCTCAGGGCTGCTGTGCCAGGTTACGGTGTCATTCAGAGGCGCTCTGCAGCCCTCAGCTGTCCTCACTGCCGTGTTCCCATTGCCTTTTCCTCGGCCCTCCACCACGATGAGCTCTGTGAGTTTTTTCCCAGCTCTGTGTACAGAACAGCTGTCCAAGAGCCGAAGGGAGCAGCATTTAGAAGCAGTTCCAAGATTTCTAGGCAGGAAGGGGAGCTGGTGGCCATCCTTGGAACTTGCCGTGTTCATCAGGAGGGGGTGCTGGTTCTTTGGGAATATGGAACAATGGGAACACAAGTGTTTGGAAAAATCCCAGTTTTCTGTGGATTTGTGTGGATACAAAAATGCTGCTAGCAAGGATTTTCTTGTTATTTTCTAAGCCCGTGAGAGACTTCTCTTTCTCACAGAAGAGGTAGCAGAGTTATGTAAACAATCAAACACCTGCAGCCTTGAAAAGTCTTGTTTATGGTACAGTAGAAAAATATTTTGACAATGGATGGTTTAGGATTTTAGCCTATCACCCCCAAGGGGTGGCTGATCCTTGTCCAATTAGACTATGAAGAAAAAAGTCTATAAAAGGTTTGTAAAATAATTAAATAAATCAATCTTGCTGCACAATTCCTGCCTGCTGGATCTTCTCTCCTCCTCCTCCTCCCTATGGCTGCGGGACACGGTGATATACCGTAAGAGCCAGGCCTGCGGTAATATTTGGTGCTGCCCGACATGATCTGCACTCTCTGACATGTCCTGCTGCTGCGGGCCAAGCCAAATTTCTCTAGAGGTATGCTGTTCCCCTTCCCCCCGCCCCAGGAGTTCCAACGGGACTGAGAAATTGTGAACAGCGACTCACAAACCGACACTGTGGTAATGGTCTGGAAAGGTGTGTTTAGGATAATGCATACCTCCATTCCCGAAAACTCAGTTCAGGAATTATTAGACTGGGCTACTTTAAAAGGGATTTCCATGGACAGAGATAGTGCCCTGGACTTTGCCTTATGGCAAGAACTTGGCTGTACTGTCTGTCACGAACTCCCGTCTGGGGACCCAGCAGCATTAGAATTATACAAAACCTGGTGTTCATTATTTATTCTGCTGACAGACCTTGACTGTGATAGCAGGGCTGGATCACCTATTTCGGTGATGAGTGACAGAGGAATGTCCGAGGGGGACCCCGCTGACTGGGCTTCCGGGGCAAATGATGGTGGATCCAGAAAAACCCCCCCGGTTCCACAGACAGAGCCTGCGCTGCCTCACCCTGCACAATCACAGGACTCCGCGGCCCCCAGGGACGTCGGGGCAGCAGGAGGGTGCACAGCCTGCCTTGCTGCTTGGCTTGGCGGCGGCCACAGCTTATCCAGGTCTGTGAATTAGCGGCTTAGCAACTTGGACCCCCAGAGCGGCTCCTAGCCCGTTTGCATATGCACCAACAGAACCAAAATTGCCCAGGTCTAACTTCTTAGCCAGCGTAGCGCCAGGCATGACTTCTCCGAGACTGCCTGGGTCCGCTGCCCTCCTTGGCGCTGGACTGTCCTTTACCACTGCAGAACCAAGCCATCGATCTTTTAATACAGCATCTGCCTTTGCTGACAGAGTTACCGAACCTATCCCGGCAGCTAGGAGAACTGCTCAGCTTGCAAAAGCAGCTGCTGCAGATGCCAGAGGCACCCTGCCGCACAGGGTGTGCAGGGCCCGACCCGCCCGTGGGAGACGCGGCTCCAAACCAGGAAGCAGCGAGGCCAGCGGCGAACCCGGAAGTAGCGCTGCCGCGGGAAAACCTGGAAGTGGCCGCGGCTGCAGAGTGGTGGCCGGGGGCAGCAGCAACGGCAGCGGTTTTGGCAGCGGTGCCGAGCACCGTCGCGGAGCAAGAGACAAGTGCGGCACCGGGTGCGGCTACAGTCACAGAGATGTTTGCAGCAGCTCCAGTACCAGTTCGGTCGGGACCGGCCGAGACGGCATCCCGTAAAGAGGCTGCTGTTCAAACTGCAGTGCAGCCAGCTGCAGTCTGTGCTGTCTGTTCTGGCTATAGCGAACTTAGCCAAAGTGCCCCTCTCCGTCCACCTCTGTTAGCTCCCAGAGTTGCCTTTGCCTGATGAATCATCATCGGGAAGTGAGGCAGGTGAGTTTCTGGCCCCAGGTGGTAAGGCAGCTGTAGCCAGGTGGCGAAGGAAAAGGCTGCTCCAGTCTCACCCCTGGACCTTTCAGGACTGCACGGTAACAGTGCGTCCGACCCACTACAATCGCTTCTTAGAGTCAATTAAAATGCGGGCATTGGAGGAGGGTGACTGGAGGCTATTGGAAACACTTGGAATGCCAAATAGATCTGAGGATTCTGGGGGTAATTGGGAAGCTGTTACACTCCATCCACAGGCTGTGCCAGAAGTTCAGGATGGTAGTGACTCCCCAAAAGGGGAGATCCAAGCTTTCCCAGTGTATAAGGCTTTCCCAAATTCAGGGGAGCATGACAAGCATGAGGTGATTGTTTGGAAAGTTGCCCAGGATCTGCAATCCAAGGTGGCACAATATGGGCTAGGTTCTGCTGAGGTTATGCAAATAATAAGGGTGATAAATACAGATTTGCTTTCTCCATTTGATATCAGACACTTAGGTCAAATTCTATTTCAACCTGTACAATTTACAGTTTTTGAGAAAACCTGGAGAAAGCTGGCCGACAAGGCTGCATAAAGGAATATGCAGCTCCCTGCTGCTGATCCTAGACAGACAGCAGGAATGGACGCTTTGATGGGGACTGGTCCCTTCTCTGATCCCAGTCTACAGGGTACTTTGTCCTCTAGCGTCCTGCAGCAAGCTCAACAGGTCGGCATGGCTGCCCTGTTGAAAACCATAGAGTTGTCGGCACCCAGAAAGCGATATACTGAAATAGTTCAAGGGAAATCAGAGTCATTCCTCTCTTTTGTAGAGAAAGTCACTGCTTCTCTCGAGAAGCAGGTTGAGGATGACGGGTTAAGACAGTTGTTGTTAAGGCAGTTAGTGAGAGATAACGCAAACGAGGAGTGCAGAAAAATCATAGATGCCTTACCAGGGGATCCTGAGGTAACAGACATGGTCGAAGCCTGCGCTAAGGTGGGATCTGGGAACCAGAAAAGGTCTGCTTTGGCTGCGTTCCTGCAGCCTGTTCACACATCTTCTGGTCGTGAACCAAAGCAACCAAAACAGGCCAAAAAACGGAAGCGGCCTAAGCCGAGCCAAAAAGAGAACACACCAATCCCCCAGTGCAAGAGGTGTGGCAGGCCAGGGCATTGCTTGGACTATTGTAGATCCCAGACTCATGCTGATGGTCGGCCTTTGTCGGGAAACTTCCGCGGGGGTGCAAGGAGGGGGAATTGATCTCTGATGCAGTCGCTCCCCCAGAGAGTGGCACAGGTACGGTCACAGGCCTACCCAGCAACCCTAGAGACAGCACCCAGGGATCAGATGGTTTTGGCATCCACACCGCAGCTGCAGTCGTCTTAGACTCTAGTGGTATTTATAAGGTTCCCTTGGACGCATATGGACCCTTAGCCCAGGGATCCAGTGTGATGCTGGTGGGAAAACCTGACATTGCCCATCAAGGAATCTTAGTGAACTCAGGAGTTATTGATGCTGACTTTAAAAGCCAGATTTGCTCTATGGTCTCCACGTAAAAACCCCCTGTAACTATTCCTGAAAAGACCTGCCTTGCTAAATTAGTGCCTTTTAAGTCTTGTGTCCCCAGGATAGAACAACAAACTCACGAAGATAACGGCCGTGGATCTACGGGACTTCCACAGGCCTTCTGGACTGCAGACATCTCTGACCAAAGGCCACAGATGACATGTACCCTGATCCTGCTGAACGCCCGTCCGCCCTGGACTCAGCTTCGAGGTTTGATTGATACAGGTGCTGATGTAACTATCATCTCCTTCTCTGCATGGCCTCCCTAATGGCCTTTAGCCCCGGTGGGATCGGCCATCGCAGGATTAGGAGGAACCCCACAGAGCTATTTAAGCAAACGGCCTGTGATGGTGAAGGACTCAGAGGGGCACACAGCTGCAATTAGGCCTTATGTTACTACCACTTCCCTTAACCTTTGGGGATGAGACGTGTTGGCAGCTTGGGAGGTATGGATTGGGACAAAATTTTAGCAGGGGTCACTGTTTGTAAGGGCACACAGTATCCTACACTGCCTTTGCAGTGGCTGACTGACACACCAATCTGAGTCAGACTGCTCAGTTAGTTGAATTAAGGGCTGTTACCATGGTCTTTCAACGATTCTCACAGGAACCTTTGAATTTGGTTACTGAAGCCAACTAGAAAAAGCTCGTATACAATTAATCACCTTACAGTACCACAAAATTCAAATTATCCTGTTATTCTGAATCATTTTCTCTCAGTCTGCAGGCGAGACACAGCTGCCCCGGGCAAAATTCTGGGTACGGAATTTACTCATTAACCAGTGGGAAGGCCCTCATGAGCTTATCGTTTGGGGTCGTGGGTATGCTTGCGTTTCCACAGATACTGGGATACTGTGACTACCTTCAAAATGCGTTCACCCTGACCTACGGCACCAGAGGCAGAACAGGCAACCTCCAAATGATGACCAGAACACCAACCATCCAAATGGCGGCCAGAATGTAGATCATCAGCCTAATGACTCTTCTGATGATGACCAGGATGTCAACCATCAGGTAGATGGTCCTTCTACAAGCAGAGACTGGGATGGTCCTTCCACAAGCAGAGACTGAACTTTAAATTTCTTGTCATGGAGTCCGATAGTTAAAGCCTTAAGGACATATTTAGAATTAATAACTGATGTAAATTTCTATTTAGGATTAATAGTAGAGTTGTTATCTAACAAAAAGGGGGAATTGTGGATACAAAAATGCTGCTAGCAAGGATTTTCTTGCTATTTTCTAAGCCTGTGAGAGACTTTTCCCTCTTACAGAAGAGGTAGCAGAGAATGTAAACAACCAAGCCACCTGCAACCTTGGAAAGTCTTGTTTATAGTACAGTAGAAAAATATTTTGACAATGGATGTTTTAGGATTTTAGCCAATCACCCCCAAGGGGTGGCTGATCCTTGTCCAATTAGACTATGAAAAAAAGTCTATAAAAGAGTTTGTAAAATAATTAAATAAATCAATCTTGCTGCACAATTCCTGCCTGCTGGATCTTCTCTCCTCCTCCTCCCTATGGCTGCGGGACACAGTGATATACCCTAGAGCCCGGGCCTGCAGTAATAGATTTGTGCAAAGGGGGGAGCAGCAGAAACACTTTGTGTCTGCTTTTGGGGACACAAGGTCCAAGGAGCTGCGGTGGCAGAGGGTGACCTGGGCTGGTGGCTGCTGAGGTCCTGTTTCAGGACATCCTGGAGTAGCACAGCACAGAGCTCCAAGCACCCACAGCCACACTGCTGCAGTCTCTGGGTTGCTGCACCTCTGACACTGAACCGTGCCGTAAATCAAAGCTCTCCTGATGGGAGAGAATATTTTAAAAGTCCTTGCAAGTTGTTCCAAAAAATAAACCGAGACTTTTCCTGGGGTTCCAGTGCTGCTAGATAGTTGTTCATTAAGTCTTATCAGAGAAACAGAGCCGCCAGCGTGACCCAGGTTCAACACAGAGCACAGAAAGCAGGCGGGAAGTTGAATTATCAAGATTTACACAGCCTTTTAAAGATAATTTAACCAATGGTTACTAGAAATGTATATTATTTTTACTTTCCTAACAATTATTCAGTAACACAGCCAGGAAATGCAGAATTCTTTGTCCGATCATCCCAAATTATTTTACTGCAGAATATGGAGTAGAATAAGAAGAAGGAGGTTTGGAGAACAACAAAAATCCTCCATTTTGATATTTTTTGCTCTTATCTATTTACTACAAAGAGAAGCCCAAAACCTCTAAATTTTCACCCTGTGACAATCTATCACCTAATTCACACCATTGTATTTTCTAGTTCTTGTCTGATCGTAGGCAGTTTTTTCCAAGGTTGGAGGTTAAAACAATGTTGTTCAGGGGGGTAAAAACGCTTCAAAACAGGCAGAGAAATATTCTCGGCACTCTGGGTTCCTACACCTCCTGGGGGAAGCAGGGGCTGGCTCAGGAGCTCTGTGGGGAGGGAAAAGGGGATGACACCGGGTTGGGGGTCACACACGCTCTGGGGGGGACACGCACGGCCCCTGGGGACCCCTCCTCCTGCAGCGCCAGGAGGATGAACCCCAACATGGGAGTCCCCAACCCCAGCAGCATTTTGGGGGGGAGGGTCTGGTTGAAACTTTGGGGGTCTGGGGGCACCACAAGCGCCCCAAAACCCCCTCCCAGCCCAACAGCCTCTCCTTGACCTCTCAAACCACCCCACAGATCCCAGCCAGGAACCCCTCCAACCATTCCCTGCAACATAAATAACCCCAAGAACCACCCAAATTCTCTCCAAGACACACAGCCAAGGCAAGACCCCCAAAACTCCCTCACAGACCACCCCAAAAGCCCCCTCCAAGCACCACTAATGCCCATCAAGACTGACAGAAGCCCCTCCCACTCCCCCCAGGAACCCCTAAACCCCCTCCCAGCACCCCATGGCACTGGCCAGGAGAGCTTGGTGGACAGGAACATCCCCAGCTGGGAGCAGCTCAGGCACTTCAGCAGCGATTTGGGCACTTTGGAGGTCACACCCCAAAGGGGGAGACCCAGGCCAGGGACTGGGACAGACAACCGGAATTCCTGGAGAACAGACGGGCTCAGGTGGACACGTTCTGCCAGCACAACTACGAGATTGTGGCCCCAATCTGCCTGGCTTCGCAGCCCTACAACACCCAAATCCCCCCCAGTATTCCCCTGAACCCCAAATTCCAGGAAAATGGTCCTGGTTTAGATCTCTCTGTTGAATTTCTTTATTTCTATCCCAATTTTGGTTGTTTCAATGGGATTAACATAGAAAGTACTTAGATGTCAAAAGACCTCCAAGATCATCCAGGGTTGCTGGATGCCACCAGAAGAAACAACTGGACAGAGCAGATGAAAATTTTAGGGTGTAAAGTTAAAAATTCAGCTCTTCCTAATGAATTTCTATGTTGATCTGGGTCCCGATGGATGTTCCGGCCCCTGTGTTCACCCAGGTGCCTACAGGGATCCAGGAGTGTGTGGAGAGCACCAGTCAAGGGTCTTCCCAAACTGGATCATGGGGAATGTGGGTCACCAGGGCTCTGCCAAACATGGGTCCTGCGTTGGGGGATGGAGTAGAGGATGAAGCTCTTCCTGCACTCGGGGCACTCGCAGGGCTTCCCTTACCGGTGCCTCCGTTGGTGTCTGGTCAAGTGAGAGCTCCTGGAGAAGCTCTTCCCACACTGGGGACACTCGTAGGGCCTCTCCCCGGTGTGGATGCGCCGGTGCCTGATGAGGTGGGAGTTGTGCTTGAAGCCCTTCCTGCAGTCGGGGCAGCGGAAGGGCCTCTCCTCTGTGTGAATCCGCTGGTGCAGGAGGAGAGTGGAGCTGGTCTGAAACCTCTTCCCACACTCGGAACACTCGTAGGGCCTCTCTCCCGTGTGGATCCTCTGGTGGTCGATCAGGTTGGAGCTCTGGCTGAAGCTCTTCCCACACTCCCCACACTCATAGGGTCTCTCTCCGCTGTGGATGCGCCGGTGCCTGAGGAGGTCGGAGTTGTCCCTGAAGCCCTTCCTGCAGTCGGGGCAGCGGAAGGGCCTCTCTGTGTGAATCCGCTGGTGCCGGAGGAGATCGGAGCTGGTCTGAAACCTCTTCCCACAGTCAGGACACTCGTAGGGCGTTTCCCCAGTGTGAATGCGCTGGTGGACGATCAGGTTGGAGCTGTCTCTGAAGCTCTTCCCACATTCCCCACACTCATATGGCTTCTCCCCAGTGTGGATCATCTGGTGGCGGATAAGGTTGGAGCTGTACCTAAAGCTCTTCCAGCATTCCTCACACTTGTGGCACTTGTTCCCAGTGTGAAGCCACTCATGGACCACCAGGTCTGAGCTCTGGCTCGATCTCCGGCCACCTTCCTGGCACAGGGTTGGTCTTTCCTCCTCAGAGCACCCTGGACTGCGTTTGCAGCCCCTCCTCCTGCGGGGTCTCCATGGTTTTTCCTCCCCATTGGATTCCTGCACTGTGGAGCCGCTCAAAATGGCCTCTTCCACCAGGTTCTCCTGTGGGGATTTGTCCTCCCTGGTCTCCATCCTCAGCTCCTTGTCTGGGGGAGGAAGGACAAGGAGAGGATGGGATTTGCCTCCGTGCCACAGGGAAGGGCAAGGAGATCTCCCCAGTCCGTCCCCGGTAGGACGGCGTCGGCAGTGGGGTTGTCCTGCAGCTGGGGGTGATGCTGGGCTGGGAGATGGAGCAGGAGAGAGGGGAAAGGGGCAGTGACTTCCTCCTCACCTGCCTGGGTGTCCCGGGGCATCTTCATCTTCCTCACAGCCTCCTCCTCCATCCAGCCAAGATTTGGGAATGGGAAATCCTAGAATGGGAAGAAAACAGGGGATGAGCACGTTGAGTTTGAAGGTCCCTCTGCCCAAGTCCAGCTCTAGAAGTCACCAGGCATCTGGGATCCATAAAAACCTCCCAAACACCAATATTTAGCCCTGAGAAAGCCTCCCAGGAGTTCTTTTTCTGTGGTCCTTCCCCTTTGGTGTTCGGGGTTCCCCCCCATCCCAGCTGCTGGGGGTCACGCTTGTATTGGGGATCCCCCTCTCTACTTGGTCCCCACCCTCCCCAGGCTGCTGGGAGTCCCAGGAATCCAAAAAGTTCCCCACTCTTCCGTCTCCCCACTTAGGGATGCCAGGGAACCCCACTTATGGTCCTGGGGTCCCTTCTCCCCTTATTCTCTGCTTCAGGGTGCAGGGGGTCCCAGGAGTCCCCTCCCCCTTCCCCTCTCCAGGCTGTTGAGGGTCCTGTGAATCGTGGTGCTCCCCCCTCTCTGGGCTCCCCACTTTGGGGTCCTGGGGGTCACAGGGGTTCGCTCCTCCAGACTGCCGGGGGTCCCCTGCTCCCAGTACTGCCCCTCTCTGTTCTCCTCACTCTGGGGCTCCCGAGGTTCCCCTCTCTGGCTCCACTGATGGGTCCTGCAGGCCCCTGGCTCCTGGACGGAGGCAGCGGTGCCTGACCCGGGTGGATCCAACCCCCACTGCGGGAGGGACCCACATGCCTCTGACCCCCACCAGGTCTCTGCCAGCGGCTGCCACAGGGATTCCCCCCAAAACACGTCCTGGGGACCTATGGCTCAGCTTTGGAGTCCTGCAAGATCCAAACATCCCCCCCAAAAACACCGGCCCAGGGATTCCCCAGAATATTTGGGCAAAACTCTCCCTCCCTGGGCACCTGAGGGATGGGGGGACAATGCTCCTTGGGGTGAGGGGCCTGCAAATTCTGGGAGCGCTGGACCCACGAGCTTCCTCCTCTTCCTCTGCCTTCTTCTCATCTTCCTCCATCCATTCTCCTCCCTAATCCCACCTCCTGCTCCTCCTCTCTTCATCCTTTCTCCCACTCCTTCTTCCCTCCTTCTTCTCTTCCATCCCTCCTCCTCCTCCCCTGATTCCCAAAACCCCTCACACCCCACAGGAGGAATGGGAATGGAGCCAGGACAGGTTGGGATGGGCAGTGCAGGGCTCTGGGCTGCTCCCACCCACTGAGGGGGAACCTGGCCAAGGGAAAAGATGCAAAATTGGTGGGTGGAGATAAAAATTTGGTGTTGTGGTCACCATGGGTGGGGACTTCCACCCCTTTGGTCTCATGTCAGGATGGAGAGGGAAGTGGGGAATGCAGAGATTGATGGGAGATCCCAAGGGATTTTAGGGACAGGATGAGGGCTGGTGGGAGCCCCTTGTTGGAGGGGGTCAGGCTGGAGACCCCACAGTGTTCCCAGGGCCCTGGGATGGAGAGTTGTCACCACCTTCTGCTTCAGGTGGTGGTTCTGGGGGGACCTGGGCTCCTTGGGGCTCTTCCTGCAGCCGAGAACTTGTAGGGACCCTCCTCCAGGTGGCTCCTACAGGTGTTCCAGGGGCTTGGGGCTCACGGTGAAGCCCTTCCCATAGTCTGGGCATCCATAGGGGCTTCCCAGTGTGGATCCCCTGGTACCTGGTGAGGTTGGGACTCCTACCAAAGCTTTTCCTGCAATCCTGGCCCCTGTAGGGTCTCTCTCCTCTGAGATGGGACCTCTGGGCAAAGCTTGGGCAGACACAGGACTTCTCCCCCACTTGGATCCTGTGCTGGGCGATCAGCTCCTTCCTCCGGCCAAAGCTCTTCCCACAGGAGATCAGTTCCTTGCCATGATGGACACTTTAGGGTTCCCCAAACCCCTCCCACTTCGACTGGAGGTCCCACCCCCCATTTTTCCCCCTCCTCCACCCTTTTCCCATCATCCCCCATTCCTCAGCCACCAACCGACCCCACTAAGGGGAAGGATCCCACTCCCTTTTTCCTCCCTCTCCCCCCCATCCCCCTCCTTTCTCATCTTCCCCCAAAGCCTCAGTGTCCCACGCGCTTGGTTTGGGGCTCTCAGTCCCCTCTCCCACTCAGTTTCAGGAGTCCGATCCCCTTTTCACTGCTCTCCCCCTGTTGCCAACAGGTTCCCCCTTTTCCACCCCTCCCCTCACCCCAGAGCTCCTCGCCCGCGGCCGGGGGGGCTCCCAGCACCACCAGTGCCACCAGTATGGCCCCAGCTGCCCCCACACGCCCTATCCCCAGCGCCGGCCAGGTGCCGACAGCCCCAAAGCAGCCGCGCTGTGCCCTGAGGGGTCCCCAGAGCGGCCCCGCCCCGCACGGCACTGGGAGCACCAGTCCGGACCAGTGCGGAGCGCGGGCGGGCGGCATCAGCCGTGCCCGGGCAGGGCCGGGCCCCGCGGGACTCCCGTCCGCACTCGGCCCCCGCCGGGACAGCGCGGGGGGACCCGGCCTGGCCGCCCCCACCTCCCCCTCCCCAAATTCCGCTCCGAGGGGCGCTGGGGGCGGGGGGGCTCAGGTGGGGCCAGAGCTGCCGGAGCCACGTGTCCCCCGCTGCCAGCACCACCCCCTCAGGATTAGGGGTGCCCCAAAACTCCCTCCGAGCTGCCGGATACCCCGGTCACCTGCGGGATGGGGGGAGCGATGCTCCCAGAGCCGAGAGCTGCGGACACAGAGAGCGATGGATGCACGTGGAGGCTCCTCTTCCTGCCTCCTCTCTCCCTCCTCTTCCTCCCGCTCCTCCCCCTTTATCCCACCTCTTCCTCCCGCTCCAGATCCTCCATCCATCCTCCCCCATCGCTATTCCTGCTCTTCTGTCCCTTCTCCTCCTCTCCTGCCCCTCCTCCTCCTCCTCCCGTTGTTTGTGGCTCCCATCCCGGCTTTGTCTGACATCAGCCCTGGGGCCGTCCCGTGCTCAGCAGCAGCAGCAAGCAGCATCCTGTGCTCTGGCAGCACTCGCTGCTCCTTAGGGAAGGCTTTGGCATTTCTGCCGGGCACAGACACTGAAGCTCACCCCGACCTGCCCCGCTCCCATTGCTGGCCCCTGGGCGCTGGGCAGCTGCTGTGCCAGGGCAGCCAGAGACACAAACGAAGCCAAGTCCAGCCCAGCTGCCCGGGCTGATGCAGACGAGCCCCAGGGCCGAGGTCCTGCAGAGCCCCACGGAGCCCTCGGCTCCTCGCTGGGAACGGGCTGTGCTGCGGCTGCCACAGCGGCCACAGCGAGTCCTGGGGCTCCCCCGGCGCCGCTGCAGCAGCACCCAGGTTCCACCTCCTGTGCCAGGCCCTGGCCAGGGGCCATCAGATCCATGGGCTCCGTGCCGAGGGGGAACACAACAACAATGGATCGGATGCAGCCCCCAAGGACCTCGAGCAAATCGTGCAGGAACATCCAGACCTGGACCTGACGTTTGTGAAGCTGCAGCCGGCAGAGTTCTGTGGTGCAGGAGAGCCGGCAGGGGAAGAGGGGACCTGCAAGGAGCTGCAGGAGAAACACCCTGAGCCTCAAAGGCCGTCAGGGCCTGCATCTCTGCTGGGGAAAGTTCTTCCTGTCTGGGAAGAGATCCCGGGATGAGGCAAAAGCCAAGTTCATGGCTGGTGACAAGATTGCCGTGCAGGGAGAGCAGAGGAGGGATCGCGGGCGGAGACTGGGAGCCTGGGAAGGAGGGAGGGGTGGGGAAGGTGGTTTTTAGGATTTCTTTTAGTTCTCCTTCTCCTGGTGTGATTGGTTTGGAAATAAATTCCATTAATTTCCCCAGCTCGGGTCTGTCGTGGCCCTGACGACAGATCCCAGCCCACGAGCCTTTCCTTCTGTGCTCTGTGTGCTGCAGCTGTGAGCAGAGTGCCAGAGCGGCTTTGGTGGCCCCGGTCCCAACAGAATAACCTCTGCCGTCATTTTATTTTTTTCATAGGTACGATGTGTTATGTTATTATATATACTGTTTTACTTTTATTTTTTTCTCTTATTCTTCTTTTCTTCTATTTTATTGTGGTTTTTCTCTATTCCCTTCCCCCCTCCCCCCGCCGTTGTTCTCCTCCCGGAGGTTTGTGGTGAGGCGCTGTCCCACCGGTTCTCCCCCGGAAACCAACGAAATCAATCGAAATAATGATGAATTTTTGAACTCTTCCCGCTGCTGTTTCCAGAAGGTCCCGGGAGGAGCCGTGGGCGGGGAGGGGGTTGCCGGTGCCGGGGGCAGTCAGCGGTCGCCGGGTGGATCCCGGCGGCGAAGGTCCGGAGGCGGAGAAGCCAAAGTGTCTGAGGGAGCGCGGGAGGAGAGGACGGGGCAATTCCAGCAAATTCACCTCCTGGCATCCCCCGGGACCCTCCTCGGCTGCGCCCTGCGGGACCCCCGGGCCAGGCTGGGCTGAACTCCCGGGCCCTGCGGCCAAACTCTGCCGGGAACCCGCTGGGTTCGGCCCGAAGCGGGGCAAGCACCGGGACCCGCGGATCCATTTTGTCCTGCGGCTGTGGGGCCCCAGCCCCGGCGGAGCAGGACTGGGCGCTGGGACCCCGATCCCTGATTCCCAATCTGCTTCTCTCTCGCCTCTCCTGTCCCTTTCCTTTGGGTGATCGTAACTCCCGGAGCGGCTGCAGAGCCCCGTGCCCAGTTCGGGTTTCCCAGGAAAGGGAGGCCTGGGGCTGAAGTGCCCCGGGATGGCCGGGAATGGGGGTGCGGGGGTCCCCGGGGTCAAGGACACAGGGGATCCAGGGGCTGGGAGAGGAGGATACCCGGGAAAGGGAGTGCAGGGTGGTGTTGGTGCAGGATGAGGGGTGCAGGGGGGTCCCAGTGCCCAGGAATGGGGATTCAAGGGGGTCCCAGGGAGGCTCCCCAAAGCCCCTCGCAGGGAGGAGCAGGAGCTGGGTCAGGAGCGCTGTGGGAGAGAAAAGGGGGTGACCCTGGCATGGGGGGGACATGGGGGAGTCCCACGAGCTCCGAGAGGGGGACACGACCCCCGGGGACCCCCCCTCACCTTCTCCCGCAGGTGGAGGCCGAGCCCCAGCCCAGGAGGACGAAGCCCAGCACGAAGCCCCCGACCCTCGTCAGCATCTTGGGGGGCGTCCGGCGGCAGCTCCGGGGGCGGGAGGGGCAGGATCCAGGAAACAGCGGCGGCTGCAGGGAAGGGACCGGGACAGAGTGGGACAGGCTGGGATGGACTGGGAAACATTGGGACCCAGCGGGATACACCAGGACCAGGATCGGAACCCACTGGCACCAGAATTGGGGTAACAGGGGTTACACTGGGAGCAACTGGGACCACACTGAGGGCTAGCGGGAGCAGCTGGGAGTGGCTGGGAGCAGCCGGGACAAACCGGGCGAACATGGAACAGACAGGGGACACGGAACAGCCAAGGGACACGGGATGTCCAAGGACCGTGGAAGGTCCAAGGAACGCTGAGCGTCGCTGCCGCGGCTGGAAAAGCTTGAATGGAGTTTTTATCCCGTGACGTTCCCGGCGAGCAGCGGCAGCTCCGCGCCCCCGGCGCGGGGGTTGGGGCAGGGGAGCCGCTGGCAGCACCTTCGGGGCACGGCCGAGGGCTGGGGGGCTCCTCCCCACAGTTCCTTTTCTCTCCCCACCTAAAATCGTTCCCTCCCACTCCAATCCCCTCCATTCACATTTTCTCCCCAGAAATAAAGTTTTCTCACTCCAGTTAAACTCTTCTCCCCAGTTAAGCCTTGAGGCTCCTCCGTGCCCCCGGCTCCTCCTGGCAGGACGTGGCCGGGACCTTCAGGAAAGAGCAGTGGAAAGAATTCAAGAAGTCATCATTATTTCGATTGATTTCGTTGGTTTCTGGGAGAAAATCGGTGGGACAGAACCTCACCACAAACCTCCAAGAGGAGAACAACGGGGGGAGTGGGGGGAGGGGCGCGGGGGGGGGGAGGGAAATAGAGAAAAAACACAATAAAATAGGAAGAAAAAAAAGAAAGAAACGAAAATAAGAATAAGAGCAAAAATGAAGTAAAATAGAATATACAACAAGATAGCATAACGTACCTATGAAAAAAAGAAAATAACGGCAGGGATTGTTGTGTTGGGACTTTGGATTTCTTCTTCAAGCTCCGAGCCGGGTCTGAGCCAGAAACCGGAGGGCTGGCAGAGACATCGCTGCTGAGGGGCTGAATATTTGCAAGATTAAAGGATCAAGGAACACCTTGAGTTTGCAGCAGTCCCAGCGCACGCGTTCGATTCGCTCATTTCAAGGTGAAAGCTCAGCTCCACTTGTGACTCTGCTTTGTAGCGATGAATGGAAACATTCAAGGAAATTCCCCTAGAAAGAGCCCGGGAAGGTTCGTGCTGGGAGAGCTCCCTCGGGGCAGCCCCGGCTCCTGCCCTGCTTGAGTCCCTCTCGAGCCCGCTGTGCTTTCCAGCTGCTTCGCTCCAGCTGCCCCAAATGCCCGTGAATTGCACGGAACTGGAACAGATCCGAGTCCTCGTGGCTCGGGCTAAGGGCAGGGAGAGCTCACTCAGGGATCGCCATGGCGGCCACAAGAGCCCCGCCGTGGGGAGATGAACTGGATTTGGGACGGAGGGGATCAGAACAGGAGAGTGAGGAGTAAAATAAACCCCGGTACAGAACCTTCCCCCGACCTCTTTCTCCTTGCCGGACTTCACTTTATCCGCGGCTCCTCCCTGCTGTGCCCAGCGGGGCAGGGAGAAGGGATGGGAATCGCGGTCAGTTCGTGCCGCTGCTTCGCCCTCGGGGACAGGAATCCTTCCCTGCTCCGGAGCGGGATCCCTCCCATGGGCTCAGTCCCTGCCCTGGCCAGCGGGGGGTCCCTCCCATGGGCTCAGTCCCTGCCCTGGCCAGCGGGGGTCCCTCCCATGGGCTCAGTCCCTGCCCTGGCCAGCGGGGGGTCCCTCCTCAGCCGTGCGGTCACTCCCCGGCCCGGCCCTGAGGCGCGGGGCAGCCGCGCTCCGGCCCCGTCAGCGGCACCGCCGCTTCGTGCCGGGCAGGAGCGGCAGAAGGAGCCGGGCGGCGGCGGGGGCTGAATCCCGGCAGGAGGAGGAAGAAGAGGAAGGGGCCGGGGCCGCCTGCGGTGTCCGATCCCCGGCAGCAGCGGCGAGGCCTCGGGGAGCGGCGGCGGGCGGGGCCCTTTGGAGCCGCTCCGAGGCCTTGGTGCCGCCGCGGGTCCCAGTCACTTCCACTTGCCCCAGCTGCCCCTAGCTTGGTCCCAGCTCCCCCCAGCACATTCCCAGTTGCTTCCAGTACCCACCCAAATGGTCTCAGGTACTCCCAGTATATCCCAGTAGTGCTGAACATTCTCGTAGTCATTCCCAGGCACTCCCAGTTGCCTCAGCATGGTTCACTTGCCCCCAATATTATCCCAGTCACTCCCAGTACATCCCAGTTGTCACCAGCATGCACCCTGTCATTCCCCGTTGCTCCCAGTTCCTCCCAGTGTGTGCACAGGTGGCTCCCAGCATGGGCCTGGCAGCTCCCAGTAACCCCCAGTCAGGGTCCATTCACACCCACCATTATTCCAGTGTCATTGTAGCCACTCCCACTATGACCCCAGTCACTCCCACTCACTCCCAGTATGATGCCAGTGGCCCCCAGTGTGATCCCAGCTGCTCCGTGTCAATGCCAGCATGACCCCAGGAGCCTCCAGTACGATCCCTGTGACTCCCTGTCTCTCCCAGTATATCCCAGTCACTCCCACCTCCTCCCAGGTGCTTTCAGCATGATTCCAGTTGCTCACAGCCACTCCCAGTCAATGCCAGTATGATTCCAGTCACCCTCAGTGTGATCCCAGTCTCACCCACTATGGATCCAGCTGCTCCCACTGTGCTCCCAGTATGAACCCAGTTGCCTACAGAGTAGTTGCAGTTCTTCCCAGTTCCTCCCAGTATGATCCCATTTGCCCCTAGGATAGTCCCAGTCCCTCTCAGTGTGATCCCAGTCACACCCAGTTGCCCCCAGTGTAGATCCACTGCATCAGGCCAGCTGTTCCCATTGTGGTTCCAGTCACTCCAGTATGGTTACAGACACTCCCAGTAGATCCCAGTTGCCCTCAGCATGCTCCTAGTCATTCCCAGTCACTCCCAGTGTCCCCAGTAAGGTTCTAGTTACCTCTGAATGATCCCAGTCTTTCCCAGTTTCTCCTACTTACCTCTGGGGCTATCCCACTTTCTGTCAGTGTCCCAAAGTGTGGTCCCAGCTGCTCCCAGTATGGTCCCAGTTGTCCCAGTTGTGGTCTCAGTCCCCTCAGCATGGTTCCAGTACTTTCCAGTGTATCCTAATTGCTCCCAATGTGTCCACATTTTCCTTCCAACATGGGCCCAGTAACTCCCAATAACCCCCAGTCAGGTTCCAGGGACAGCCACTGTAATCCCAGTGGCTCTCAGGATGATCCAATAGGACCCAGAGTCACTCCCAGTATGGTTCCAGTCACTTCCAGGATGATCCCAGTCACTCCCAGTATCATGCCAGGTTCCCCAATCCTGATCCCAGTTGCTCCCTCTCAATGCCAGTATGATCCCAGTAGCCTCCAGTATAATTCCAGTCACTTCCTGCCACTTCCTGTATCATCCCAGTTGCTCCCAGTCACCCCCAGTATGGTCCCTGTCACTCCCAGATACTCCCAGTATTATTCCAGTCATGCCCAGAGTGACTCCCTGTCACTCCCAATCTGGGCCCAGTGGCTCCAAGTCTCTCCCAGTATGGTTCCAGTCACGGCCAGCACCTTTCCAGTCTGATTCCAGTAGGATCCTAGGCACTCTCACACACTCCCAGTACTATTTCAGTCATTCCCAGTATGATCCCAGGCAGTCCCAGCAGGATCTCAGTATGACCCCAGCATGGGCACAGCTGCTCCCATTATCATCCAGTGTGGTTCCAGTTGCTCCCATTTACCCCCACTGTGGTTTCAATCTCTCCCAGTGCATCCCAGTTGCTCCCAGCATGTTCCCAGTCACTCCCTGATGCCTTGAGCTGCTTCCAGTGTGATCCCAGTGTCTCACAACCACTCCCAGTCACCCTCCGTGCAGTCCCAATTTCTCCAAGTAGGGTCCAGTATGATCCCAGTCTCCCTCCGCATGGGCCCAGCTGCTCCCACCGTGATCCCAGTTGGATGCCAGTTGCCCCCACCATGGTTCCAGTTGCTCTCTGTTCCTTCCAGTGTGATCCCAGTTGAATGTGATTCAGTATAGTCCCAGTCACATCCCACATGACCCAAGTCCTTCCCAGCATGGTCCCAGTCATGCCCTGTTGCCCTCAGTGTAGCCCCATTTCTCCCCAGCATGGTCCCAATTGTTCCCATTGTGGTTCCAGTCGTTCCCAGTATGGTTGACAGACGCTCCCAGTATATCCCAGCTGCCCTCAGCATGCTCCTAGTCATTCCCAGTCACTCCCAGTGGCCCCAGTAAGGTTCCAGTTATCCCAGTACAAACCAGTCAGTGCCAGTGGTGCCACTGCTGGCATCCCCCAGCCCTCTCTGCATTCCCCCTCCCGGTTCTCCAGGCTCCCGAGAGGAGCCCCAAGGGCTGCAAGTCCCCACGCAGGGTCCCCAGCAAGGCCCAGTTTGGATCTACAACCCCCAGTGTTCCCAGTTTCCCTCTCCTTTTCCCCGGGCCGGGTTCCCCCGCCCCCAACAGGTGGGAGCAGCCGAGAGCCCCGCGCTGCCCATCCCGACCTGTCCTGGCTCCATCCCCGCTGCTCCCGTGGGCTGCGAGGGGCTCGGGAACGGGGCAGGAGGAGGAGGAGGAGGGATGGGAGAGGACCCTCAACAGCCTGGAGAGGGGCAGGGGGACTCCTTGGAGCCAATCACCCCCAGCATTCCTAAGTGGGGAGACAGAAGAGGGGGGAGCTTTTTGGATTCCTGGGACTCCCAGCAGCCTGGGGAGGGCGGGGACCAAGTAGAGAGGGGGACCCCCAATACAAGCGTGACCCCCAGCAGCTGGGACAGGGGGAACCCTGAACACCAAAGGGGAGGGACCACAGGGAACTCCTGGGAGGCTTTTCCTGAGCAGGTTTTTATGGACACACGATGCCTGGTGGCTTCTAGAGATGGACTTGGGCAGAGGGACCTTCAAACTCAATGTGCTCATCCCTTGTTTTCCCCCAGACCAGGATTTCCCATTCCCAAACCTTGGTCAGATATAGGAGGAGGCTGCGAGGAAGAGGAAGATGCCCCGGGACACCCAGGCAGGTGAGGAGGAAGTCACTGGCCCCTTTCCCCCTCTCTCCTGCTCCATCTCCCAGCCCAGCATCGCCCCCGGCTGCAGGACAACCCCGCTGCCGACGCCGTCCTGCTGGGGACGGACTGGGGGGATCTCCTTCCCCTTCCCTGTGGCACAGAGGCAAATCCCATCCTCTCCTTGTCCTTCCTCCCCCAGACAAGGAGCTGAGGATGGAGCCCAGGGAGGACAAATCCCCGCAGGAGAACCTGGTGGAAGAGGCCGTTTTGAGCGGCTCCATGGTGCAGGAATCCAATGGGGTGGAAAAAGCGCGGAGACCCCGCAGGAGGAGGGGCTGCAAACGCAGCCCAGGGTGCTCTGAGGAGGAAAGACCAACCCTGTGCCGGGAAGGCAGCCAGAGATCGAGCCAGAGCTCAGACCTGGTGGTCCATGAGCGGCTTCACACTGGGGAGAAGCCCTACAAGTGTGTGGAATGCCGGAAGAGCTTCAGCCAGAGCTCCCACCTGATTGCCCACCAGAGGATCCACACTAGGGAACGGCCCTATGAGTGTAGGGAATGTGGGAAGAGCTTCAGAGAGAGCTCCCACCTGATCGTCCACCAGCGCATCCACACGGGAGAGAGGCCCTACGAGTGTTCCGAGTGTGGGAAGAGGTTTCAGACCAGCTCCAATCTCCTCCTGCACCAGCGGATTCACACAGAGGAGAGGCCCTTCCGCTGCCCGACTGCAGGAAGGGCTTCAAGCACAACTCCACTCGTCAGGCAGCAGCACATCCACACTGGGGAGAGGCCCTACGAGTGTCCCCAGTGTGGGAAGAGCTTCTCCAGGAGCTCTCACTTGAGCAGACACCAACGGAGACACCGGTAAGGGAAGCCCTGCAAGTGCCCCGAGTGCAGGAAGAGCTTCATCCTCTACTCCAGCTTCATCCCCCAGCAGAGGACCCACGTTTGGCAGAGCCCTGCTGACCCACATTCCCCATGATCCAGTTTGGGAAGAACTCTGGCTGGTGTTCTCCTCCTGGATCCCTGTAGGCACCTGGGTGAACACAGGGGCTGGAACATCCATTGGGACTCTGACTGAAACATGAGATTCATTGGGAAGAGCTGATTTGTTGAGTTTACGGCCCAAAAATTCTCACCTGCTCTGTCCAGTTGTTTCTTCTGGTGGCATCCAGCAATCCTGGATGATCTTGGAGGTCTTTTGCAACCTAAGTAATTTCTATGTTAATCCCATTGGAACAACCAAAATTGGGGTAGAAATAAATAAATGAAACAAAGAGATCCAAAGCGGTACCATTTTCCCGGTATTTGGGGATGAATTTGGGGTTCAGGGGAATATTCGGGAGGATTTGGGTGTTGTGAGGCCATGGGCTGGGCAGACGGGGCCACGATCTCGTAGTTGTGCTGGCAGAACGTGTCCACCTGAGCCTGTCTGTTCTCCAGGGCTTGCGGGTGTCTGTCCCAGTCCCTGGCCTGGGTCTCCCCGTTTGGGGTGTGCCCCCCAAAGTGCCCAAATCGCTGCTGAAGTGCCTGAGCTGCTCCTGGCTGGGGATGTTCCTGTCCACCAAGCTCTCCTGGTCAGTGCCATGGGGGGCTGGGAGGGGATTGAGGGGCTCGTGGGGGGATTGGGAGGGGCTTCTGTCACTCTTGATGGGCATTTGTGGTGCTTGGAGGGGGCTTTTGGGGTGGTCGTTGAGGGAGTTTTGGGGATCTTGCCTTGGCTGTGTGTCTTGGAGAGAATTTGGGTGGTTCTTGGGGTCATTTATGTTGCAGGGAATGGTTGGGGGGGTTCCTGGCACAGAGCTGTGGGGTGGTTTGAGGGGTCTGGGAGTGGCTGTGGGGCTGGGAGGGGGTTTTGGGGTGCTTGTGATCCCCCAGAGCCCCAAAACTGCCACCAGACCCTGCCCCCCAAGATGCTGCTGGGGTTTTGGGGGCTCCATGTTGGGGTTCATCCTCCTGGCACTGTGGGAGAAGGTGAGGGGTGTCCCCAGGGGCCGTGCGTGTCCCCCCCATAGCGTGTGTGTCCCCCCATCCCGGTGTCACCCCCTTTTCCCTCCCCACAGGGCTCCTGCCCCAGCCCCTGCTGCTGCCGGGAGGGAATTTGGGGAGGGGGCAGAGGGGGTGCGCAGACCCCGCCGGGGGATGACCCCGGCCCAGTGCCCTTCGGTCAGCACCGAGCTGGGCTTGGGGCCGCAGGAGGAAGAGGCCGATGGGAAGCAGATCCTGCAGGGGGGACAGGGCTTGGGCTCAGGGCAAGGTCCTGCCCTGCACACCTGGCTCAGGTGTGAGCCTGCCCCGGGAAGGGAGCGGGACATTCCCATCCCCACGGATCAGGGCTGGGAGCAGCGCTGGGAGCACGGACATGGAAATCCTGGGAGCCACTGGGACCGCACTGGGGGGTGAATTATCCCCCCCAGCACCTTTCCAGGCCGCCCTGCGAGCTGAGAAATGCTCGCTGGGCCTCGGCCTTGGCCAAGAGCCCCCGGGCTCAGCTGCTCTGAGCTCAGGCGCTGCCGGCTCCCGCAGCCCGCCCAGGGCCGCCCTGCCCGTGCCGGGGCTGTGCTGGAATTCTCTGCTGCTGCTGGGCCACTCGGGGGGTCTGGCCCAGCAGGAAAGGTGACCCTGAGCCAGGAGCTTTCCTTGGCCGCAGCAAAGCCTCGGCACGGAAAGACCTTCCCAGCGCTGTGCCCTGGGCCGGGAGGGATTGTGCCACCAGAGCTGTCCCTCCATTTCTTCTGCCAGGCAGCTTTAGCACATGAAAAGTGGAGAAGCCAGAGCTGCCTCTCAGCTTTCCGCAGTCCTGCAGAGGAATCCAGAGGTGTGGGAAGCAGCCTGGGAACAGGGTTGAGGTGCCAGGGCAGGGGAATTGAGAGCCCTTTCCTCCCGCGTGGGCCCAGGCTCTGGCCCTTGCCCTTTGCAATGGCCCTGCAGCTGCCAGAGGGGCCTTTTTGGCTCAGCTGAGAGCAGTCCTGCTGCAAGGCTGTCCTCGAGCTGCTTGGGCTGCACATGTGCCCAGGGAATGCTCATTGCTTGCAGTCTCAGGCGCTGTGGGTGTGCAGGTGTAACTACTGCAGGAGGGAACAGCTCTGCTGGGGGCAGTTCTCTTTTTCTTGGTGGTTTTTCTGTTGAATGAACGTTCCCTGCCAGCTCTGGGCAGAGCTCTGTAGCTGTATGTGCCACTTGTCTGTGGCACTGTGGCTCAGGAGGTGGCCAAGGGGAGCTTGGCCGAGGTGTGGGCAGAGGAATGGCCATCAGGCCAGGCTGGGGGGTCAGCGGCCGGTCAGTTGCGTTGCGTGGCCGCGGCTCTGGAGGCTTGTGTGGGAGCGTGTGCAGGGCTGGAAGGCTGGGGCTGCCGCCGCTGTGTCCCAGAGCCGGGAAGGCCGGGGCTGGCCCGGCCCTGGCCCGGCCCCGCCAGCTCTGCCAGCTGCCGGCGGGGACACAAAGGGCAGCTCCGAGCTGCGGCCGCTGCGCTGCGGCCGCACAAAGGCAGCGCCCGCAGAGCTGCCAGGGCAAGGTGCTGGCCCTGGCTCGGGGCTGGGCCGGGGCCAGCGGCAGAAAATCAACTTGCAGCTTGGGCCCCGCAGCAGGGAGGAGCAGCAATTGCTGGCTGAGAGAGACTCTTGCCAAGGGCCTGCGGGGCCGGGCCCCAGGGAACGGCTTCCCGCTGCCCGAGGGCAGGCTGAGATGGGATGTGGGGCAGCAATGGTTCCCTGGCAGGGCGCTCAGGGCCTGGCACAGGCTGGCCCCAGAAGCTGCGGCTGCCCCCGCATCCCTGCAAGTGTCCCAGGCCGGCTCGGCCATTGGGGCTTCCTGCCCACGAGGGCTGGGCTGGGCTGGGCTGGGCTGGGGCTGCTGAGGGCGGGATGGGCTCTGGCTGAGACAGCTGAAGGCTGCGCATGATGAGGCCGGGGGGACCCCGTTGCTCAGTGGGTTCTGGGCTATCCCACATTCCTGAAGGGATGTCAGGGTATGTCCCGTTCCTGAGGCAGTTTTGGGGTCCCCCCAATGCTTCGGGAGGGGTTCTGAGAGGGGGGCTCTGGTACTTGGAAGGGGGACCTATTGTCACGGGGAGCCCATTTTGGGAAGGATGCTGCTGTTTCTGGCAATGTTGAGAGGTTCTGAATGGGCTGTGGGGCCCTGGCTCTCATTTTGGGACTTGAGGTGAGCCCATGGGCACAGCAAGGGCTGAGGAGAGGTTCCAAGCTCCCATTTGGGATGGAGGGATTGAGCAGGTGCCTCCAATCAACTCAATGCCAGCCCCAATGTGTCGATGGCAGCCCCAAATGGCTCGATCCGTCAGCCCCAAGCTCCGTGTGTGGGAGTCAGGAAGCACAGAAGGGGATTGGTGTCCAGGAGGGGTGGGGTGGGAATGGATGGGATGGGATGGGATGGGATTGGGATGGGATGAGATGGGATGGGATGGGATGGGATGGGGTGGGGTGGGGAGGGATGGGATGGGATGGGGTGGGATGGGATGGGGTAGGGTGGGGATGGGGTAGGGTGGGGATGGGGTGGGGTGGGGATGGTATCATGGGAGTGGAAATGAAGTTTGGGAGTGATGGTGTGGTTTTGGGCACTTTGGCGTGTGTCACTCCAGGGAGGGAAAGCAGGAGCCGCTTTTGGGGAGACTCCTGCTCTTTTTGACAATCTTGGGGCCTCTAAGTGGCTTCTAGGAGGTTGCAGGGAATTTGGGGAAGGTTCAGTAAACCCCCTGCAATTTAGGGGGCTGAGGTGAAGTTCCCCACATTTTGGGAGGGTGAGGGGACCCCAGCTGGGAGGGGATCCTGCTGCTTTGCACCCCTTCGATGGGGTGAGAAGTGGCTTGACAAGCTAGAAAGAAAGAAAGAAAGAAGGAAAGGCGGAAGAAAAGTTCAATAGAAGTAAGAAAAAAAGAAAGGAAACAAGCAGGAAAGCAACAAGAAACAGAAAAGAAAAGAAAAAAAGAAAGAAAACAAAGGGAAAAAAGATCAAAACAAAAAAGAAAGAGAGATAGGAAAAAAGAAAGGAAGGAAATGGAAAGACAGAAATCAACAAGAAAATGAGAAAAGGAAAAGGCAATGGCAAGAAGAAAGAAAGGATGAAAATTTGTTCTTAATAAATATGAAAGAAAGAAAATGAATGGAAGAGAGAAAGGGAGAAAGAGAAAAAGCAGCAATAAAAGGTAAGAGAAAAAAAAAAGAAATGGAAAAAAATAAGCAGAAAAATACAAAGGAAGGAAGGGAGGAAGGTAGGATGGAAGACTAAATAAAAGAAACCAACAAGAAAAAAGAAAAGAAAAAAGAAAGAAAGGAAGAAAATAAAAAAGGAAGGATGCAAAGAGAAAGAGAGAAAGAAAGAAAGAAAGACCAAAAAAAGGGGGGGAAAGATAGCAAAACCAGAAAGAAAACAAGAAAGCAAGCAAGAAGATAGATTAAAAAACAGGGGGAAAAGGAGAAAGAAAGCAAAAAGATAAAAAAATGAAAGAATGGAAAAAAGAAAGAGAAAAAAAAAGAAAAAGCAAGGAAGTAAGAAGGAAAGCAGCAAGAGAAGGAGAAAGAAAAGGAAAAAGAAAAGCAGAAGAGCAGAATACGAAAAAGAAAGAAAGAAAGAAAGAAAGGAAGGAAGAAACAAAGCAGAAAGAAAGAGAAAGAAAGAAAGAAAGAAAAAAGAAAAAGGAAGAGAGAATGAGAGAAAGCCAGAGCAAGAGAGAGAGAAAGAAGGGAAGAAAAGCAAGAAGAGAAAAGAGGGAGGGAGGGAGGGAGGGAGGGTGACCTCAAGGATGAGAAGCTCTTCCTCAGCCTGGGCACCTTCTTCAAAGACACGCTCCACGCCCCATGTGCAGGTGAGTGCACAGCCAGGGGGATGCTCCCAGAGCTGGGCATGGCACGGCCTGGCCGGGCACCAAAGGTTCCCCCTTTGCTGGGGCGGCTGCAGCCAATTCTTCAGTGGCTGCCAAGCTGCTTTTGGGCTCTGGGCAGCTGCTGAGGAGGTGGATGTGCCATGGCTGGCTGCAGGCTGGGCACATGTCCTGCCCTCCTGCTCTGCTCCCAAAGGCAGCAATGCTGGGCAGCTTTGGGCCCAGCTCTGAGCGCGGCCAGCACGGCCTGGGCACTGCGGGCGGCTGGGACAAGGGGACAGGAGGCTTCAGCTGACGGGCAGCTTCTGGTTTCTCTCCTTGCAGCCGGGCTCTGCCGATGCTGAGGCTGCTCCGGGCTCTGCCAGGGCTCTGTTGGGGCTCAGCCCTGGGCACGGCTGGGCCCGCTCTCCCCTCACAGGGCTCTGACACCTTTGCATCAGACCAGCCCCTTGCGAGCACAGCGATGGAGCTTTCTGCTTTTGCAGGTGAGTGAGACTCTGGTGCAGGCCAAGAGATTGCACTCAGGGACACACATGCCACTGGCAAGAACCCAAACTCTCCACAGTGCCAGCGGAACGCCTGGATCTGCACAGGATGTTCTCTCTGTCCCACTCTTCCTTCCTTTTGGGCTGGAATTGTGCCATTGCACTTTCTTCCTCCTCTAGAAGTGCCACGAGTGGGCCAAAGCTGGCGAGTGGGCCGTGTTCCTGAGGCAGTGCAGTGTTGGGGTCCCTTCCCCCCTTCCATGTGGTCCTGGAAGAGGGGCTCTGGGGGCGAGGCACAGGGTTTCCCTAGCCCCTGGTCTGCCGCATTCCCCATTGGTTGTTTTGTGTTCTCCTGCCCGGCAAGGACCCTCGGGTCCTTTGATTGATGCAGTTTCCTTGGCATCCTCAGCCATGCGGCTGGGAAGATAAACATCTCTGAAAATATCCACCAAGAATTGGTCCATATGTTTCTTTTCCACGGGCCTCGTTGATACGCGTGTTGCAGTATCCGCACTGTAACAAATGATGGATTATGCAAGCAGTACGATCCCTGATCCCTAAGGACAGTGACTGATTTGTGAGTAAACTCTGGATTTCTCTTCTTGTTTGTGTTTTGCTGTTCCATCTCTAAACTATGGAGGAACCATGGAAAGACTCTTGGCTCTCAGAGCCGCATATGGACATTTATCTTAAATTTGAAAAGATTTTTGAACAACGATTTGTAAATTTTAGCTTAATTCAATCTCAAAAGGAACTGAAACATGGTTGTTTAAGAACTTCTTCTATGTTTCTTGGGGCTTGATTCTTATCAAAGACTTTTGGAAGACCATTTGGACAAAGTTAATTTCTGAGACATAATATATGCCGATGGAAGAATATTTTCGTGAATATTATTTAATTACTGAGACTGTTGAGCAATGTCAGCTGTGTCTTGGCGAATGGAAGTGTGCCTCAGAGACCATGCGGCCTCGGCCACGTGCACCAAGCGCTCTCCGAGCAGCAGTGAGGCAGCTCCCACCTGCGGGCAGAGCGACGCAAGCTGCAGCATTGGCAGTGGAGCAAGGTGTGGCAGGAGTGGTGCGACCCGGCGGTGGCCGCCCAGCCCGGCGCAGTGCGTGGTGGAGCGAGTCTCGTGAATGCCCGGCCGAGAGGGGCGGCATGCGGGCGGCGGCCGGTGGCGATGGCTGCGGAGCGGAGCCGTGCCCAGCCAAAACACACACTGGAGCAGGGTGAGGGGGGGGGCAGGGCACGGGGGCGGGTCATCGCCTGGGGGCCCGGCCGAGACGTGGGTGCGGCGCCAGGCAACGGCAGTGAAGCTGCAACCAGAGGAGGCAGCGCTCAGGGAGCTGAGCGGCGTGGCCCGGCCAGGTCTGCGCAGCCCCGAATGCGACCCCGGGAAGAGCACGCAGGCATGAGCAGCCCCGACGGCCCCGGCATATCTGGCAGCTCTGGCAGTTCCAACACAGGAGTGAGTGAAAACGAAAGTGAAACCAGGAATGCAGCGAAACAGAAAACAGCAGCCATTTGGAAAAAAGGAAAAAATCATCATAGCTAAGGTTTTAGGAATAGTAAAATGGTATAATGTTAAACAAAATTATGGTTTTATAACAAGATGTGGCAACCAGGAAGACATATTCTTTCATAGAACTGCTATTAAAAAGAATAACCCCAAAAAATACATCCCAAGCATAGGAGATGGAGAGGTGGTGGAATTCAAAATTGTGCAAGGTAGAAAAGGGTTACAAGCAGCGGAGGTCACTGGGCCTGATGGTGTTTCTGTGAAAGGCAGTATATGTTCTAAAAGTCGTAGTCATGTTAGATAACATCCCCATTATGAGCCCCCCCTACAGTCTCCCTTTCCTAATCCTACCTTCCCCCTTTATCCTATATCCTATTATCCCCAGTGTATTCCCAATCGATTTTTTCACCCACGGTTTCCCTCACAAAACCATACCTTTACCAATTGTTTCCCCAAAAATCCCTTTCCAATGCTGAGTGGGGGATGAAGAGGGGGAGGGAAGAAATTGACTATTGTTGTTTAGAGTTCTAACAGGTACATATGGAAGAAAACTTCTCCTGCTTCAGTTTCCCCACAAAGCATGCTTGGAGAGTCCTGTCTCACTTCTGTCAGCCTTAAGATCTTCCAGAGAATCTGTTTGGACATTTAAAGACTCAGGAGGGTGGCTTGTTTTGTTTTGAAACTGTTCTTGTTATGTTTATCCAGTTGTTTTCAATGTTAAGTTTTAAATCTTCTTTTTGTTAAAAATAAAGAGGTGAAGTGTTGGGGTCCCTTCCCCCCTGACATGGGGCTCTGGGAGAGGGGCCCTGGTGGGGGAGACATGGGGTTTCCCTAGCCCCTGGTAAACCTTGTTCCCCACTGGTTGTTTTATGTTCCCCTCTCCAGCAAGGACACTTGGGTCCCATGATTGAGCAGTTCCTCGGCAGAGCCCTGGACAGGTGGCAGGAAAAATAAACACCTCTGAAAATATCTACCAAGAATTGGTCCATATATTTCTTTTCCACGGGCCTTATTGATTGATACACATGATGCAGTATCCCCACTGTAAGAGTGCAGTCTGGAGCTGATGGATGAAGAATTGCCCTTCTCCACTGCCAAACCAAAGCAAAAAGCCCGAAGTCGGACTTTGCGTCTTTAAGAAAGCCCTGACAATTTCCAAGGAAATGTGCAGCTCATTGGCAGGGTGAGAAGGAAGGAAGGGCATCTTCTCAGAGAGTTGGGGTGGGACAGAGTTTAGGTTGCCAGTCCTGCTCGGAGCTGGCAGGGCACAGAGCCGTCCTCAAGCCCAGCCGTGCCCCACAGCAGTGTCTCAGGGCTGCTGTGCCAGGTTACGGTGTCATTCAGAGGCGCTCTGCAGCCCTCAGCTGTCCTCACTGCCGTGTTCCCATTGCCTTTTCCTTGGCCCTCCACCACGATGGGCTCTGTGAATCTTTTCCCAGCTCTGTGTCCAGAGCAGCTGTCCAAGAGCTGAAGGGAGCAGTGTTTAGAAGCAGTTCCAAGATTTCTAGGCAGGAAGGGGAGCTGGTGGCCATCCTTGGAACTTGCCGTGTTCATCAGGAGGGGGTGCTGGTTCTTTGGGAATATGGAACCATGGGAACACAAGAGTTTGGGAAAATCCCACTTCTCTGCAGATTTGTGCAAAGTGGGGAGCAGCAGAAACATATTTTGTCTGCTTTTGGGGACACAAGGTCCAAGGAGCTGCGGTGGCAGAGGGGGACCTGGGCTGGTGGCCGCTGAGGTCCTGTTTCAGGACATCCTGCAGTGGCACAGGACAGAGCTCCAAGGACCCACAACCACACTGCTGCAGTCTCTCTGGGATGCTGCACATCCTCCAGGAAAAGCTGCTGTCACACAATGCACTGGGATTGATAATCTCTATTTGCAGTGTTTTAGGCCCGTGTTTCAAACTGCAATAGTTTTACACTCATGACACAAGTCATGCCCAATCCATATTTCAATTTCCTACTGCTTCAACCACAACTTAAATTAACAGTATTGGAAACAAACCTCATAATCTTTAAAAAAGGCTGATGAGCTCTGTTAGATGGATCCACACCATCAGCACATTCACAAAGTAAATACCTGAGATCTCTTTTTAAAAGACCTCTTCATCCAGAGTTACAGAAGATTTTTCACGACACATTTGGGGTTTGATTTTATCTTTCATAGTTTTTAATGTTTTTTCTTTTCTTTTCTTTTCTTTTTTCCTAAATTTTAAACTGAAACCACAACCTGAAAAAGGAGTGTCCTTTGCTCCTTGTTCCCGTGTGGAGCAGCTCCCTTCCTGCTGGCTGAGCTGCTCAGGCAGAGCCCGGCAGCTCCTGACCCTGCAGGGCTGAGGCTTTTCCCCGTTGCTGTGCACAGAGTGATGGAGCAGCACTGCTGAACACGGTGTGGACACGCAGAGGGACCAGAAGCAGCTGCCTTTGTCCACCTGAAGCTCCCAGGCCCAATCTCTGAGCAGACAGGGCTGGAAGAGACTCGCAGGCTCCCTGTTTGCTGTGCTGCCCCACTCGTGAGCGGCCCAGCTTTGCGTGAGGCACAGGGAGAACAAGGGGCAGCTCCCTGCCAGCCCCGCAGCCCAGGCACCCCTCAGGCCCCAGGGCTTGGGGCACTGTCAGCACCCGCTGCTCCAGCGCCCGCTCCTGCTGGCACTGACAGCAACACCCAAACTGTGGCTGATCCCGAGGGAGCAGCAGCAGGGCCTGGATCTGATCCCTGACTCTGGGCAGGGCTGGACAAATGACCCCCACAGCAGCAGCAGCAGCAGCAGCAGCAGCAGCAGCAGCAGCAGCAAATGGAGCTGACTTTCAGCACAGCCCCTGCCACTGTTGCCTCCCGTTTGCAGCGGTGTCACAGCAGCCTGGGGCACCTGGGAGCCCTCAGTGCCAGCAGGAACTGGAGATGGCAGCCCTGGGCTCCTGGAGGGTGTGCAAGGAGCAGAGGTGGGCACTCCCTGTCCATGTGGAGCTTCCAGGTGGCAAAGGCTGCTGTGAGCAGGCAGCTCCAAGGGCAGAGAAAGGAGGGTCTCAAGCACTTGATCTGTGCCAGTTCCACAGCCCTGGGCAGCAGCCACCGAGCCTCAGGGGCACAGAGGGCACAGCAAGAGGGACAAAAGCAGTCAAGTGCAGAGCCTGGGAAGGGCAAGAGCTGGGAGCAGGAACAGCTGCTTCATTGCACTCTTGGAGAAAGCTCTTGGCTGTTTCAAAGCCCTGAGAGGCGTGAAGGGCACAGAGGAGGCCACAGCAAACAATGCTCCTGTTTTCACAGCCTCCCCTCTCCGTGTGCCAGAAGGAATTGGATGAACTGTATTCTTCTCTCTGAGTCGTCTCGTTCAGCATGAGCAGCTCAGCACCAGGAGCTGAAGGAGCTGAAGCCTTAGGGCACAAGAGCTGAGCAAGAGTAGACTTTTGGGCAAAGCAATGCTGGTTCCATGGACCTGGCTGAATGCAGCAGACAGAATCCTGGAATTATAGAATCCTTCCTGCTGGAAAAGACCTCTGAGCTCATCAAGTCCAACCATTAACCCAGCACTGTTGAGCCCAGCCCTAAACCATGTCCCTGAAGTGCCAAGGCCTGAACAAGAGGCCTGACTGAGGCCTGAACAACAGGCCCTGAGCCAAAGGTGACCTCTGGATGAACCTCCCAACCAAAGGTTATCTTTGTATCTGCTCATTACTGAAATATGCATGATCATTACCACTGTGATAGATTTATGTACTCATTAGTGAAACATGTATTGGCCTTTCTGTGTTTAGAAGCCGGACAAGGCCATGAAATCCGACATCTGGCCTTGTTTGGGGCTGTATGGTCAAAGTCAACTCCCTTGGCTCCTGCTTGAGCCCTGGCCAGGTTTAGGAGGAACCCAAGAGGAGGATGAAAGCAGATGTTCCTGCACTAGAAGTGCTGTCGGTTTGTTAGTCCAACACTATCAAAGCTGAGCCCTCTCACAGCGAGGTTGGAAGCCTCACCTGTGGGTGGAGGCACCTGCAGGAACTCCCAGTGTCTGCGAGTGGCTCCCCAGTCCTGGGCTGTGACAGCTTCCCTCAGCTGATGTGTGCATGTGGGTGATGGTAAAGTCTGAGGGTAACTGCTGCTGTCTCTTTCTTAATCACTACGGGCAATCTTTGGCAGTGATGATTGGGTGCATTGCTGAGCTTCTCCTTTTGTGATTCTTTGCTGCTTTGAACTTCTATAAATTACACAGTTGCTTCAGTTGGTGTCTGTGTGTTTGGTTGCCACGGCAGCCGACTGTGGCCCAGGGCTCCGTGCCCGTGTCCATGGCAGCAGTGCCCAGCCACGGGCCCTGAGTGCAGGTGACTCTGCCAATCCCCATGGCAGCGGGGCCAAGCGTTGGTGTCCGTGGCACCAAAGTGAGGAACGGGGCCCTGTGGCCGCTGCCGTGGCACCTGAGGGCATCAGCGAGTGTCACTGCAATTGTAGCTGGCACCAGCCCCGGCACCGCTCTGTCCTGAGGGCTGCCATGGCAGCCGAGGGCAGCCACAGGTCTGTGTGCAAGTGGCCACGGACCCTGACTGCAGCAATGGGCCCTGGAGTGGTTTCCAAGGGAACTGGAACTGCTGAGGGTTGCCATGGCATCCAACCCCCTGGGATGTCAGACAGCCACCCTGGGATGTCACAACCCATTCTGTGATGTCACAGCCTGCTCTGTGATGTCACACCCACTCAGTGATGTCATAGTCTACTCTATGATGTCAGACCTCTGCCCTGGGATATCACAGCTATATCTATGATGTCACAGCTCACTCCCTCTGTGATGTCACATAGCCATCCTGTGATGTCATAGCCACTCTGTGATGTCACACCAGCCATCTGTGATGTCACAGAGCTGGTCAGTGATGTCACTGTAGACTCAATGATGTCATACCCCCACCCTGTGATGTCACAACCCACTCTGTGATGCCACAGCCCATTCTGGGATGGCCCAGCCCGCTCTGTGACATCGCACCAATACCATGTGATTTCACAGCCCACTCTGTGACGTCACACAGCCCCTTTCTGACATCACAGCTGCTCTGTGGTTCTGTGACACAGGCACAGAGGTGTTACCAAACTTCAGTGAAACAAAACCTCCTCAGCACCAGTGCAGCACAAAGCCGCAGCATTCTTTATTGGGCTGGATGCACGAGGGGAGAGCCCCTCCCAAAGTCGTGTGTGCTGAGTTCAGGAATGTTCCTGTCTGCAGACTGTGTTTCACAGACACATTCTGAGATTGTCCCACAATAAACACACACATGATAAGCATTTCTCCAAAATCATTGCATATTTCCCCCACCCCTTTGCACATCCGTTCTTCTACCCTGGGGGCAGCATTTGTGTATCTACAATTCCCCCTTTTTGTTTGATAAGATAACAAATCTACTATTAATTCTAAATAGAAATCTACATCAGTTATTCATTCTAAATATGTCCTTAAGGCTTTAACTATCGGACTCTATAACAAGAAATTTAAAGTTCAGTCTCTGCTTGGGGAAGGACCATCCCAGTCTCTGCTTGTAGAAGGACCATCTGCCTGATGGTTGATATCTTGGTCATCATCAGAAGAGTCATTAGGCTGATGATCTACGTTCTGGCCGCCATTTGGATGGTTGGCATTCTGGCCATCATTTGTAGGTTGCCTGTTCTGCCTCTGGTGCCGTAGGGCAGGGTGAACGCATTTTTCAGGTAGCCACCGTACCCCAGTATCTGTGGAAAGGCAAGCATACCCATGACCCCAAACGATAAGCTCATGAGGGCCTTCTCACTGGTTAGTGAGTAAATTCCGTACCCAGACTTTTGCCCGGGGCAGCTGTCTCTCGCCTGCAGACTTCAATGAGAGAAAATGATTCAGAATAACAGGATTATTTGAATTTTGTGTTATTGTAAGGTGATTAATTGTATACAAAGCTTTTGCTAGTTGGCAGCAGTAACCAAATTCAAAGGTTCCTGTGAGAATCGCTGAAAAGCCATGATAACAGCCCTTAATTCAACTAACTGAGCAGAGTCTGACTCGGATTGGTGTGTTAATGAACCACTGCAAAGGCACTGCCCTTACGCACAGTGACCCCTGCTAAGAATTTGTCCCAGTCCGTATCCCCCAAGCTGCCAACACGTCCCGTCCCCAAAGGTTAAGGGAAGTGGTAGCAACATAAGGCCTAATCATAGCTGGGTGCCCCTCTGAGTCCTTTACCATCACAGGCCGTTTGCTTCAATAGCTCTGTGTGGTTCCTCCTAATCCTGCGATGGCCGATCCCACCGGGGCTAAAGGCCATGAGGGAGGCCATGCAGAGAAGGAGATGATGGTTACATCAGCACCTGTATCAATCAAACCTCGAAGCTGAATCCGGGGTGGACAGGCATTCGGCAGGATCAGGGTTCATGTCATTTGTGGCCTTTGATCAGAGATGTCTGCAGTCCAGAAGGCCTGCGGAAGTCCCGTAGATCCACTGCCGTTATCTTCATGAGTTTGTTGTTCTATCCTGGGGACACAAGACTTAAAAGGCACTAATTTAGCAAGGCAGGTTTTCTCAGGAATAGTTACGGGGGGGTTTTGTGTGGAGACCATAGCGCAAATTTGACCTTTAAAGTCAGCATCAATAACTCCTGAGTTCACTAAGATTCCTTGATGGGCAATGTCAGGTTTTCCCACCAGCATCACACTGGATCCCTGGGCTAAGGGTCCATATGCATCCAAGGGAACTTTATAAATACCGCTAGAGTCTAAGATGACTGCGGCTGCGGTGTGGATGTCAAACCCGTCTGATCCGTGGGTGCCGTCTGATCCCTGGGTGCTGTCTCTAGGGTGGCTGGGTAGGCCTGTGCCTGTACCTGTGCCACTCTCTGGGGGAGCGACTGCATCAGAGATCAATTCCCCCTCCTTGCAGCCCGGCGGAAGCTTCCCGACAAAGGCCGACCATCAGCATGAGTCTGGGATCTACAATAGTCCAAGCAATGCCCTGGCCTGCCACACCTCTTGCACTGGGGGATTGGTGTGTTTTCTTTTTGGCTCAGCTTTGGCCACTTCCGTTTTTTGGCCTGTTTTGGTTGCTTTAGTTCATGACCAGAAGATGTGTGAACAGGCTGCAGGAATGCAGCCAAAGCAGACCTTTTCTGGTTCCCAGATCCCACCTTAGTGCAGGCTTCGACCATGTCTGTTACCTCAGGATCCCCTGGTAAGGCATCTATGATTTTTCTGCACTCCTCATTTGCGTTTTCTCTCACTAACTGCCTTAACAACAACTGTCTTAACCCGTCATCCTCAACCTGCTTCTCGAGAGAAGCAGTGACTTTCTCTACAAAAGAGAGGAATGACTCTGATTTCCCTTGAACTATTTCAGTATATCGCTGTCTAGGCGCAGATATCTCTATGGTTTTCAACAGGGCAGCCATGCCAACCTGTTGAGCTTGCTGCAGGACGCTAGAGGACAAGTTACCCTGTAGACTGGGATCAGAGAAGGGACCAGTCCCCATCAAAGCGTCCACTCCTGCTGTCTGTCTAGGATCAGCAGCAGGGAGCTGCAAATTTGCTAATGCAGTCTTGCCAGCCAGCTTTCTCCAGGTTTTCTCAAGAACTGTAAATTGTACAGGTTGAAATAGAATTTGACCTAAGTGTCTGATATCAAATGGAGAAAGCAAATCTGTATTTATCACCCTTATTATTTGCATAACCTCAGCAGAACCTAGCCCATATTGTGCCACCTTGGATTGGTGGTCCTGGGCAACTTTCCAAGCAATTACCTCATGCTTGTCATGCTCCCCTGAATTTGGGAGAGCCTTATACACTGGGAAAGCTTGGATCTCCCCTTTTGGGGAACCAGTACCATCCTGAACTTCTGGCACAGCCTGCAGATGGAGTGTAACAGCTCCCCGGTTACCCCCAGAATCCTCAGATCTATTTGGCATTCAAAGTGTTTCCAGTAACCTCCAGTCACCCTCCTCCAATGCTCGCATCTTAACACACTCTAAGAAGCGATTGTAGTGGGTCGGACGCACTGTTACCGTGCAGTCCTGAAAGGTCCACAGGCGAGATCGGCGCAGCCTTTTCCTTTGCCGCGCGGCTACAGCCGCCTGACGACCTGGGGCCAGAACCTCATCTGCCTCACTGCCTGACGAGGAATCATCAGGCAAAGGCAACTCTGCGGTGCTGGGAGTGAACAGAGATGGACGGAAAGGGGCACTTTGGCTAAGTTCGCCAGAGCCAGAACAGACAGCACAGATTGCAGTTGGCTGTGCTGCAGTTTGGACAGCAGCCTCTTTACGGGATGCCGTCTCGGCTGGTCCTGATTGATCCGGTACTGAAGCCACTGCCGCTGTCTCTGGGGCTACGGCCACGCTCGGCGCCTTGCTTGTCTCTTGCACTGCAGCTGCGTTTGGTGCGGTCGCCACTTCCTCTCGTTCCCCAGCCGCGTTTGGTGCCACTGCTGGCCCGTGCTCCGTGGCCACTTTCAGCGCTGCCACTGGCCTGTGTTCCACGGCCGTGCCCGGCGCCGCCACCCCTGGCCAAGTCTCTGCGGCCGCTGCCACTTCCGGGTTTTCCCACGGCAGCGCTGCTTCCCGGTTCGCTGCGGGCCGCACCGCTTCCTGGTTTGGAGCCACGTCTCCCGCAGCCGGCGCAGGCGGTGCTGGGGGCGCTGGCTCGGCGCACCCTGCACGTCGGTGGCTCGGGCATCCGCTGCTCTAGCAAGCTGAACAGGTCCTCCATCCTTCGGGATAGGTTCGGTAACTCTGTCAGCAAAGGCAGATGCTGTATTAAAAGGTCAATGGCTCGGTTCTACAGCTGCGCAGAACAGTCCAGAGCCAGGGAGGGCAGCGGACCACACCCAGGGAGTCTAGGGGCAGGCACGCCCTGCGCTACGCCGGCTAAGAAGTTAGATCCAGGTGCATACGGAACCGAACTAGGAGCCGCTCTGGGGGTCCAAGTTGCTAAACCGCTAATCTGCAGCCCTGGATAAGCCGTGGCTGCCGCCAAGCCAAACAGCAAGGCAGGCTGTGTGCCCTCCCACTGCTCCGACCCCCCCGCCTCTGCCGGCGCAGGGTTCCTGGGGCCGTGTAGTCCTGCAATTGTGCAGGGTGAGGCAGCGCAGGCTCTGTCTGTGGAACCGGGGGGGTTTTTCTGGATCCACCATCATTTGCCCCGGAAGCCCAGTCAGCGGGGTCCCCCTCGGACATTCCTCCGTCACTCATCACTGAAATAGGCGATCCAGCCCTGCTATCACAGTCAAGGTCTGTCAGCAGAATAAATAACGAACGCCAGGTTTTGTATAATTCTAATGCTGCTGGGTCCCCAGACGGGAGCTCGTGTCGGACAGCACAGCCAAGTTCCTGCCATAAGGCAAAGTCCAGGGCACTATCTCTGTCCATGGAAATCCCTTTTAAAGTAGCCCAGTCTAATAATTCCCAAACTGAGTTTTCAGGAATGGAGGTGTGAAATATGCTAAACACACCTTTCCAGACCAGTACCACAGCGTCGGTTTGTGAGCCACTGTTCACAATTTCTCAGTTCTGTCGGACTTCCCAGCCCCAGGGGGGAAGGGGAACAGCGTACCTCTAGAGCAATTCAGCTTGGCTTGCAGCAGCAGGACATGTCAGAGAGTGCAGATCATGTCGGGCAGCACCAAATATTACCGCAGGCCTGGTTCCTACGGTATATCACCATGTCCCACAGCCATAGGGAGGAGGAGGAGGAGAGAAGATCCAGCAGGCAGGAATTGTGCAGCAAGATTGATTTATTTAATTATTTTACAAACTCTTTTATAGACTTTTTTCTTCATAGTCTAATTGGACAAAGGACCCTTGGGGGTGATAGGCTAAAATCCTAAACCATCCATTGTCAAAATATTTTTCTACTGTACCATAAACAAGACTTTCCAAGGTTTCAGGTTGCAAGGTTGTTTACATACCCTGCTACCTCTTCTGTGCGAGAAAAGTCTCTCACGGACTTAGAAAATAGCAAGAAAATCCTTGCTAGCAGCATTTTTGTATCTACAAGCACTGAAGGATTCTGGGGAGGACCTTTGATCCTTGGTCCAAAGGAAATCAGAGAAAGACTCCAGTAAGATAAAGGCACCCTTTTCCTTTTCTTTTTCTTTTTCCTTTTCTTTTTCTTTTTCCTTTTCCTTTTCCTTTTCCTTTTCCTTTTCCTTTTCCTTTTCCTTTTCCCTTCAAGGTGTAAACTGCTAATCTGCCTGTAAGTTGTAGTGATGATTGTTGCCTGCAAGGTGCAGCAAAAGCTTTGCAGGGTTTGCTTCAAGGTACCAAAAGTTGGAACAGGGAAGTGTTAGAGTCCCTTCTAAGCCAAAGGTTCAAGTCTTTGAGCCATGACTGCCTGGGATCCATGGAACAAGTGTGTTCTGGCAGACTCTGGGATCTCAAGAGCAATCCCATCCAGGAGCCAGCACTGGACCTGCACCCTGGTGGGAGCAGCGTGGTACGGATGGAAAATGGGCAGCTGAGTGTGCAGTGGGAACCTCGACCCAGGTCATAGAAGCCCAGGCTTTACCTTTGAACACATCAGCACAAAAAGCAGAATGAATGACCTTTCTTAAAAATCACTGAAGGACAAAGGGTGAACATATGGACTGATTTGAACTATGGGTTTGGAATAATACACGCCCAGGGAGCCACATGGAAGGAAAGGGCACAGGGGTCTCCTACTGAGTGCAAAAAGAAATCAGTCACCTACTGCAGAGTGTGCCAAAGCCAAAAGAAGTGGCCCTGATGCCCTTGTAAAGCCCATCAGTTTGGAGCCTCCCCAGTTAATACAGGGAATCCATTGGCTGACAAAAACGCTCAAGAGGGTGCTGAAAAAGCTCTCCTTGCACTAATACCTAGCAAAAACTTGAATGTTCTGCAACAAAAACCAGATTCTAGTGATCAGGACAGGCAGTCAGCCCCATCAGCAGCAGCTACGGAAAATCCCAGCAGGTGATTGGTAACCCCGTGTGGGCAGGTAATTGTAGCTCCACAATTAATGTATAACAGAACTAAACATCAGGAAACACATTAGGAAATGGAGAATATGGTGGCCAGTTTACAAAGGCATCTAGTAAGCACAAAAATGGGAAAAAATAATGGATCAGTTGTTGAGAAAGAAGTGATTGGTTTTGAAGGAAGAAGGCTGCCTCCAGGGCTCCTTAAATGGGAGTAATCACCAGGTGATTTTGGCAAACTGATTTTGCAGAAGTGCCCAGGCAGAAGGGAGACTGGCTTTCCCATGTGGCACCAACAAGACAAGGGAAGGCTCAGAAGTTTTGCTGAAATGAATATTTAATAGCAGTGAGACTAACTCTTGTAAGCCTTAAAAGGTGCATGGTTCTCAACAGATCATTGGCGCTGGACTCGCCTGTACGTCCTTTCCAACCAGGAGATCCGGTGTGCATCAGAACCTGGAATTTTGGAACAATCCAGCCAAAGTGGAAGGCACCATATCAAGTCCTTCTGGTAACCTACCCTGCACTCAAGGTAGAAGGAATCAAACTTGGGGCTCATCACATGTGGGTAAAACCAGCGAGCACACATTAAACACAGCAGAAACAAGACTGACTGACACCGTGGAGTTCAGGGTGTTTTACATAAATCCTGTTGGTTTAGGTATCAAATATGATTTTCTAAGGGGATACTATTTATTGGATCTAGATGAAGATGATCAATTGTGTATCTATAATAATAATAGAAATGATGTTCCTGACTTCTGGGAAGGGAAATGTGGTTTTCAAAGTCACTGCAAGATTTTGGCAGATTACAGAATGTAACCCCTGTAACAGCTTGTTTGCCAACACCAACCTCTGCAGAAAATCCAGTTCCGTGGGGAGCTTCAGTCAGCAATTTGACAAAAATCTGGGAACATGTGTGGGAAGGAAATAGCACCCAGGGCACCTGGACAGGGATGGAAGGAGAATATTCCTTACCATGGACACATCAGAGCAATAGTGCTGAGAATTGTAACATCTCCAAACCGGATGTGGAAATTACCTCAGGAAATATTTATCAGCTGACAGATTGCTTTGATATCCCCTGGGGCTGTCAAATTCCAGCAGTATGGAATGGGCCTCAGACAGGCCACTGGGAATACTTCCAGGCAGTTGGGTGTCTGGGCTGGGAAGGGAGCCCAGGCTTCCCACAGGACCCCTTAGAGGTGGGTATCAAATATCCTGATTTAATAGGGTAAAGGCCAAAGGATCCCAGGACAAAGGAAAAGTGGGATTGCCCTTGGACAGACACTTGAGCTGTTTGGAATCCTGAGGTGGCTCCTGGCTGTGGCCCAGGCTCTAAGGCTGGGCTGTGTTTGTTGAAATGATTCTGCCTTTCTCAGTGACACCTGGGCTCACCCAACAAGCAACGAGAGTTGGAGAGACATGGACTGTCAGCAGGACATGGTCAGATCTTAGGAGGCACAGGATGGGTGGGAAGTGATGGAATTTGGAGCACACGTTTGCCCCTGGGCTTCACAACCCTCCAAGTGTGGGGTATACCCAGCCCTTGCCCTTGAGGGATATCTGCTGAGATAAAAGATTTTGCAATCGCCCAGCAGGACTCCCTGGAAAGGCAACCACTTCTTTGGTCACTTCAAGAAAAGACAGACCCACAATCCTTTAGGAGACCCTATGCAGATCCTTTGTAACCCATTGGCCTTCACCCATCCCCTGTATCCCTATAAAAGCTAAGCCCTCTGCCCTTGTGGGACAGAGAGAGCTCTTGTCCCTGGCTTTCCCCTTCGCCAGAGTACGGACTGACAATAAAGCTACCTTCCGTGTGGAACCAGCCACATGAGCCTCTCGTCTCTCTCTCTCTGGTCTGGTGTGGCCTGGGGGCTGCCCTGCAGAGCTGAGCTGGAATCACGAGCTGATAATCCCTAAAGAGCTGACAGTCTCTGCAAGGGCCCTCCTGGCCAGCAGCTGAGGGAAGACACCAGGCCTCAGGAAGGTGATTCCTTTCGGAACCATCTCCCCGGACCAGTCACCTCTTCCTTGGTCTGAGCCGCTGACCCCATCACCAGCTGTAATAATTCAGTAACACGACTAGGAACTGCAGAATTTTCTATCCAATCATTCCAAACAACTTTTACTGCAGAATATGGAGTAGTAGAAGAAGAAGAAGGTTTAGAGAAGAACAACAATCCTCCATTTTGATATTTTTTACTCTTATCTATTTACTACAAAGAGAAGCCCAAAATCTCTAAATTTTTCACCCTGTGACAATCTTACATAGTAGTCTATCACCTAATTCACACCACTGTAATTTCTAGTTCTTGTCTGACTGTTGGTAATTTTTTCCAAGGTTGAAGCTAAAACAGTATTGTTCAGTGGGATAAGAACCCTTAAAGACAGTCAGCTGTTGCAGTGGGGATCCTGCAACATACATATACCAAACCAGGAGTCCCATGGAAAGGAAATATATACAAACAGACAGATTCTTGATAGCTGTTTCAGAGAGATGTTTATTGCTCCAGCCGCATGGCCGGAGCTCTGCTGAGGAACTGTTTCAGTCACCGGACCAAGGGTCCTTCTGCCTGCGCGGGGGAACACAAACCAACCAATGGGAACGAGGCTGAGCAGGGGCAGGGAAACCCCGTGTCTGTGCCCTCAGGGCCCCTCTCCCAGGGCTACACGGCGGGGGAGGGACCCCAACACCTCACCCGTTTTATTTTAATAAAAGGAGAATGAAAACAACTGGATAAACATAACAAGAACAGTTTCAAAACAAAACAAGCCACCCTCCTGAGCCTTTAAATGCCCAAACAGATTCTGTGGAACATCTTAGGGCTGACAGAAGGGAGACAGAACTCTCTGAGGATGGATGGTTTGTGGGGAAACTGAGGCAGGAGAGGGTTTAATTTCTTCCCTCCCCCTTTTCATCCCCCACTCGGCATTGGAAAGGGATTTTTGGGGAAACAATTGGCAAAAGCATGGTTTTGTGAGGGAAACCATGGATGAAAAAACGGATTGGGAATACACTGGGGGTAATAGGACATAGGGTAAAAGGGAAAGGTGGGATTAGGAAAGGGAGACTGTAGGGGGGACTTACAATGGAGATACTGTCTAACATGACTACGATTTTTTGCATATATACTGCCTTTTACAGGAACACCATCAGGCCCAGTGACCTGCGATGCTTGTAACTTTTCTACCTTGTATAATTTTGAATTCCACCACCTCTCCATCTCCCAAGCTTGGGATACATTTTTCAGGGTTATTCTTTTTAATAGCAGTTCTATGCACGAATATGTCTTGCTGGTTGTCACACCTTGTTATAAAACCATAATTTTGCTTAACGTTATACCATTTTACTATCCCTAAGATCTTAGCTACTATGATTTTTTCCTTTTTTCAAGTGGCTGCTGTTTTCTGTCTCGCTGCGTCTTTGCTCTCTCTTTCGGTCGCTCCCGTGTTGGAATTGTCGGGGCTGCTGGTGCCTGCGCGCTCTTCCCGGGGTCGCGTTTGGGGCTGCGCGGGCCGGGCCGGGCCGCGCCGCTCAGTTCTCCGTGCGTCGCCTCCTCTGGTCGCAGCTTCGCTGCTGATGCCAAGCGCTGTACCCACGTCTCGGCCGGGCCCCCAAGCGATGACCCCCCTGCGCCCTGCTCCAGCATGTGTTTCGGCTGGGCACGGCTCCGTTCTACCGCCACCGCCGCCAGCCGCTGCCTGTGCGCCGCCCCTCTCGGCCGGGCGTTCACGGGGCTCGCTCCACCACACGCTGCGCGGGGCTGTGTGGGCACCGCCGGGTTGCGCCGCTCCCACCGCGCCTCACTCCACCGCCAACACTGCGGCTCGCATGGCTCCGCCCGCGCGCGGGAACTGCCTCGCTGCTGCTCGCAGAGCACTCGGTGCACGTGGCCTGGGTCGCACGGTCCCTGAGGCAGGCTTCCCTTCACCAGGACACAGCTGACATTGCTCAACAGTCTCGGTAAGTAAATAATATTCACGAAAATATTCTTCCATCGGCATATATTTTGACTCCAATATTAACTGTGTCCAAACGGTTTTCCAAAAGCCCTTCATAAGAATTAAATCCCAAGAAACATAGAAAAAGTTCTTAAACAACCATGCCAGGAAGTGTTTCAGTTCTTTTTGAGCTTGAATCAAGCTAAAATTTACAAATCGTTGTTCAAGAATCATTTTAAGTTTAAGATAAATGTCCATATGCGGCTCTGAAAGCCAAGAGTCTTCCCACGGTTCCTCCATAGTTTAGATATGGAATAGCAAAGCAAAACCAAGAAGAGGAATCCAAAGTTTCTAGGGTTTACTCACACAAATCAGTCGCTTAGGGATTGGGGATCGTTCTGCTCACAATTCCCCACCATTTGTTGCAGTGGGGATCCTGCAACATACATATACCAAACCAGGAGTCCCATGGAAAGGAAATATATACAAACAGACAGATTCTTGATAGCTGTTTCAGAGAGATGTTTATTGCTCCAGCCGCATGGCCGGAGCTCTGCTGAGGAGCTGTTCCAGTCACCGGACCAAGGGTCCTTCTGCCCGCGCAGGGGAACACAAACCAACCAATGGGAACGAGGCTGAGCAGGGGCAGGGAAACCCCGTGTCTGTCCCCTCAGGGCCCCTCTCCCAGGGCTACACGGCAGGGGGAGGACACCCCAGCATCTCAGTCAGCGAAATATTCTCGGCACTCTGAGTTCCTACACTGCTCCACCTTTTTGCACAAATCCATAGAAAACTGGGATTTTCCCAAACACTTGTGTTCCCATTGTTCCATATTCCCAAAGAACCAGCACCCCCTCCTGATGAACACGGCAAGTTCCAAGGATGGCCACCAGCTCCCCTTCCTGCCTAGAAATCTTGGAACTGCTTCGAAACGCTGCTCCCTTCAGCTCTTGGACAGCTGCTCTGGACACAGAGCTGGGAAAAAATTCACAGAGCTCATCGTGGTGGAGGGCCGAGGAAAAGGCAATGGGAACATGGCAGTGAGGACAGCTGAGGGCTGCAGAGCGCCTCTGAATGACACCGTAACGTGGCACAGCAGCCCTGAGACACTGCTGTGGTGCACGGCTGGGCTTGAGGATGGCTCTGTGCCCTGCCAGCTCCGAGCAGGACTGGCAATCTAAACTCTGACCCACCCCAACTCCCTGAGAAGATGCCCTTCCTTCTCACCCTGCCAATGAGCTGCACATTCCCTCGGAAATTGTCTGGGCTTTCTTAAAGACACAAAGTCCCGCTTCGGGCTTTTTGCTCTGGTTTGGCAGTGGAGAAGAGCAATTCTTCATCCATCAGCTCCAGACTGCACTGCCTCAGGAACACGGCCCACTCGCCAGCTTTGGCCCACTCGTGGCACTTCTAGAGGAGGAAGAAGGTGCAGTGGCACAATTCCAGCCCAAAAGGAAGGAAGAGTGGGACAGACAGAACATCCTGTGCAGATCCAGGCGTTCCGCTGGCACTGTGGAGAGTTTGGGTTCTTGCCAGTGGCATGTGTGTCCCTGAGTGCAATCTCTTGGCCTGCACCAGAGTCTCACTCACCTGCAAAAGCAGAAAGCTCCGTCGCTGTGCTCGCAAGGGGATCGTCTGATGCAAAGGTGTCAGAGCCCTGTGAGGGGAGAGCGGGCCCAGCCGTGCCCAGGGCTGAGCCCCAGCAGAGCCCTGGCAGAGCCTGGAGCGGCCTCAGCATTGGCAGAGCCCAGCTGCAAGGAGAGAAACCAGAACCCGCCCGTCAGCTGAAGCCTCCTGTCCCCTTGTCCCAGCCGCCCGCAGTGCCCAGGCCGTGCTGGCCGTGCTCAGAGCTGGGCCCAAAGCTGCCCAGCATTGCTGCCTTTGGGAGCAGAGCAGCAGGGCAGGACATGTGCCCAGCCTGCAGCCAGCCATGGCACATCCACCTCCTCAGCAGCTGCCCAGAGCCCAAAAGCAGCTTGGCAGCCACTGAAGAATTCACTGCAGCCGCCCCAGCAAAGGGGGAACCTTTGATGCCCGGCCAGGCCGTGCCATGCCCAGCTCTGGGAGCATCCCCCTGGCTGTGCACTCACCTGCACATGGGGCGTGGAGCGTGTCTTTGAAGAAGGTGCCCAGGCTGAGGAAGAGCTTCTCATCCTTGCGGTCACCCTCCCTCCCTCCCTCCCTCCCTCTTTTCTCTTCTTGCTTTTCTTCCCTTCTTTCTCTCTCTCTTGCTCTGGCTTTCTCTCATTCTCTCTTCCTTTCTCTTTCTTTCTTTCTTGTATTCTGCTTTTCTGCTTTTCTTTTTCCTTTTCTTTCTCCTTCTCTTGCTGCTTTCTTTCTTGCTTCCTTTCTTTTTCTTTCTTTTTCTTTTTTTTTTCCATTCTTTCATTTTTTTCTTATCTTTTTGCTTTCTTTCTCCTTTTCCTCCTGTTTTTTAATCTATCTTCTTGCTTGCTTTCTTGTTTTCTTTCTGGTTTTGCTGTCTTTCCCCCCCTTTTTTTTGGTCTTCCTTCCTTCCTTCCTTCCTTCCTTCCTTCCTTCCTTCCTTCCTTTCTTTCTTTCTTTCTTTCTTTCTTTCTTTCTTTCTTTCTTTCTTTCTTTCTTTCTTCCTTTCTTTCTTTCTTTCTTTCTTTCTTTCTTTCTTTTTCCTTTTCTTTTTCTTTCTTTCTTTCTTTCTTCCTTTCTTTCTTTCTTTCTTTCTTTCTTTCTTTCTTTCTTTCTTTCTTTCTTTCTTTTTCTCTCTCTCTCTTTATCTCCTTTCTTTCCGTCTTTCTTTCTTTCTTTCTTTTTCTTTCTTTCTTTCTTTCTTTCTTTCTTTCTTTCTTTCTTTCTTTCTTTCTTTCTTTCTCTTTCTTTCTTTCTTTCTTTCTTTCTTTCTTTCTTTCTTTCTTTCTTTCTTTCTTTCTCTCTCTCTTTATCTCCTTCTTTCTTTCTGTCCTTCCTTCCTTCTCTCTTTCTTTTTTTTTTCTTTTCTTTTTTCTTGTTGGTTTCATTTTATTTAGTCTTCCGTCCTTCCTTCCTCCCTTCCTTCCTTCCTTTGTATTTTTCTGCTTATTTTTTTCCTTTTATTTTTCTTCCCTCTTTCCTTTTATTGCTGCTTTTTCTCTTTCTCCTTTTCTCTCTTCCATTCATTTTCTTTCTTTCATATTTATTAAGAACAAATTTTCATCCTTTCTTTCTTCTTGTCGTTTCCTTTTCCTTTTCTTTCTCATTTTCTTGTTGATTTCTGTCTTTCCATTTCCTTCCTTTCTTTTTTCCTATTTCTTTTTCTTTTCGATCTTTTTTCCTTTTGTTTTCTTTCTTTTTTTCATTTCTTTTCTGTTTCTTGTTTCTTTTCTGCTTGTTTCCTTTCTTTTTTCTTACTTCTATTGTACTTTTCTTCCGCCTCTCCTTCTTTCTTTCTTTCTTTCTAGCTTGTCAAGCCACTTCTCACCCCATTGAAGGGGTGCAAAGCAGCAGGATCCCCTCCCAATTGGGGTCCCCTCACCCTCCTAAAATATGGGGGACTTCACCTCAGCCCCCCAAATCGCAGGGGGTTTATGACACCTCCCCCAAATTCCCTGCAACCTCCTAGAAGCCACTTAGAGGCCCCAAGATTGTCAAAAAGAGCAGGAGTCTCCCCAAAAGCGGCTCCTGCTTTCCCTCCCTGGAGTGACACACGCCAAGTGCCCAAACCACACCATCACTCCCAAACTTCATCCCACCCCCAAAATGCCATCCCCATCCCATCCCATCCCATCCCACCCCTCCTGGACACCAATTCTCCTTCTGTGGTTCCTGACTCCCCACACACGGGGCTTGGGGCTGACGGATCGAGCCATTTGGGGCTGCCATCGAGACATTGGGGCTGGGATTGAGTTTATTGGAGACAACTGCTCAATGCCTCCATCCCAAATGGGAGGATGGAACCTCTCCTCAGGCCTTGCTGTGCCCATGGGCTCACCTCAAGTCCCAAAATGAGAGCCAGGGCCCCACAGGCCATTCAGAACCTCTCAACAGTGCCAGAAACAGCAGCATCCTTCCCAAAATGGGCTCCCTGCTGATAGGTCCCACTTCCAAATACCAGAGCCCCTCTCTCAGAACCCCTCCCTAAGCACTGGGGGTACCCCAAAACTGCCTCAGGAACAGGACATACCCTGACATCCCTTCAGGACTGGGGGATATCCAGAACCCACTCAGCAACGGGGTCCCCCCGGCCTCATCATGCGCAGCCTTCAGCTGGCTCAGGCCAGAGCCCATCCCGCCCTCAGCAGCCCCAGCCCAGCCCAGCCCAGCCCTCCTGGGCAGGAAGCCCCAATGGCCGAGCCGGCCTGGGACACTTGCAGGGATGCGGGGGCAGCCGCAGCTTCTGGGGCCAGCCTGTGCCAGGCCCTGAGCGCCCTGCCAGGGAACCATTGCTGCCCCACATCCCATCTCAGCCTGCCCTCGGGCAGCGGGAAGCCGTTCCCTGGGGCCCGGCCCCGCAGGCCCTTGGCAAGAGTCTCTCTCAGCCAGCAATTGCTGCTCCTCCCTGCTGCGGGGCCCAAGCTGCAAGTTGATTTTCTGCCGCTGGCCCCGGCCCAGCCCCGAGCCAGGGCCAGCACCTTGCCCTGGAGCTCTGCGGGCGCTGCCTTTGTGCGGCCGCAGCGCAGCGGCCGCAGCTCGGAGCTGCCCTTTGTGTCCCCGCCGGCAGCTGGCAGAGCTGGCGGGGCCGGGCCAGGGCCGGGCCAGCCCCGGCCTTCCCGGCTCTGGGACACAGCGGCGGCAGCCCCAGCCTTCCAGCCCTGCACACGCTCCCACACAAGCCTCCAGAGCCGCGGCCACGCAACGCAACTGACCGGCCGCTGACCCCCCAGCCTGGCCTGATGGCCATTCCTCTGCCCACACCTCGGCCAAGCTCCCCTTGGCCACCTCCTGAGCCACAATGCCACAGACAAGTGGCACATACAGGTACAGAGCTCTGCCCAGAGCTGGCAGGGAACGTTCATTCAACATAAAAACCACCAAGAAAAAGAGAACTGCCCCCAGCAGAGCTGTTCCCTCCTGCAGTACTTACACCTGCACACCCACAGCGCCTGAGACTGCAAGCAATGAGCATTCCCTGGGCACATGTGCAGCCCAAGCAGCTCGAGGACAGCCTTGCAGCAGGACTGCTCTCAGCTGAGCCAAAAAGGCCCCTCTGGCAGCTGCAGGGCCATTGCAAAGGGCCAGGGCCAGAGCCTCGGCCCACGCAGGAGGAAAGGGCTCTGAATTCTCCTGCCCTGGCACAGAAACCCTGTTCCCAGGGTGCTTCCCACACAGGATTCTTCTGGAGGACTGCGGAAAGTCAGCTCTGGCTTCTCCACTTTCCATGTCCTAGAGCTGCCTGGCAGAAGAAATGGAGGGACAGCTCTGGTGGCACAATCCCTCCCGGCCCAGGGCACAGCGCTGGGAAGGTCATTCTGTGCCGAGGCTTTGCTGCGGCCAAGGAAAGCTCCTGGCTCAGGGTCACCTTTCCTGCTGGGCCAGACCCCCCGAGTGGCCCAGCAGCAGCAGAGAATTCCAGCACAGCCCCGGCACGGGCAGGGCGGCCCTGGGCGGGCTGCGGGAGCCGGCAGCGCCTGAGCTCAGAGCAGCTGAGCCCGGGGGCTCTTGGCCAAGGCCGAGGCCCAGCGAGCATTTCTCAGGTCGCAGGGCGGCCTGGAAAGGTGCTGGGGGGGATAATTCAGCCCCCCAGTGCGGGTCCCAGTGGCTCCCAGTATTTCCATGTCTGTGGTCCAAGCGCTTGCTCCCAGCCCTGATCCCTGGGGATGGGAATGTCCCGCTCCCGTCCCGGGGCAGGCTCACACCTGAGCCAGGTGTGCAGGGCAGGACCTTGCCCTGAGCCCAAGCCCTGTCCCCCCTGCAGGATCTGCTTCCCATCAGCCTCTTCCTCCTGCGGCCCCAAGACCAGCTCGGTGCTGACTGATGGGCGCTGGGGTGGGTCATCCCCCGGCGGGGTCTGCGCACCCCCTCTGCCCCCTCCACAAATTCCCTCCCTCACAGGGAGCCCTGTGGGGAGGGAAAAGGGGGTGACACCGGGATGGGGGCATCACACACGCTATGGGGAGACACACACGGTCCCTGGGGACACCCCTCACCTTCTCCTGCAGCACCAGGAGGATGAACCCCAACATGGAGTCCCCAAAACCCCAGCAGCATCTTGGGGGGCAGGGTCTGGTGGCAGTTTGGGGGCTCTGGGAGATCACAAGCACCCCAAAACCCCCTCCCAGCCCCACAGCCACTCCCAGACCCCTCAAACCACCCCACAGCTCTGTGCCAGGAACCCCCCAACCATTCCCTGCAACATAAATGACCCCAAGAACCACCCAAATTCTCTCCAAGACACACAGCCAAGGCGAGATCCCCCAAAACTCCCTCACAGACCATCCCCAAAAGCCCCCTCCAAGCACCACTAATGCCCATCAAGAGTGACAGAAACCCCTCCCAATCCCCCCACGAGCCCCTCAATCCCCTCCCTGCCCACCCATGGCACTGACCAGGAGAGTTTGGTGGACAGGAACATCCCCAGCTGGGAGCAGCTCAGGCACTTCAGCAGCAATTTGGGCACTTTTGGGGGGCACACCCCAAACGGGGAGACCCAGGCCAGGGACTGGGACAGACACTCGCAATCCCTGGAGAACAGACAGGCTCAGGTGGACACGTTCTGCCAGCACAACTATGAGATCGTGGCCCCGTCTGCCCAGCCCATGGCCTCACAACACCCAAATCCTCCTGAATATTCCCGCGAAGCAACCCCAAATTCACCCCCAAATCCCAGTAAAATGGTGCTGCTTTAGATACCTTTGTTGAATTCCTTTATTTCTACCCCAGTTTTGGTTGTTTTGACAGGATGAAGGAGGAAACTATTTAGGTTGAAAATGACCTCCAAGATCATCCAGGATTGCTGGATGCCACCAGAAGAAACAACTGGACAGAGCAGGTGAGAATTTTTGGGCCGTAAACTCAATAAATCAGCTCTTCCCAATGAATCTCGTGTTTCAATCAGAGTCCTGATGGATGTTCCAGCCCCTGCGTTCACCCATGTGCCTACAGGGATCCAGGAGGACGTGGAGAGCACCAGCTTGGCTCTTCCCAAACTGGATCACGGGAAATGTGGGTCACCAGGGTTTTGGCAAACGTGGGTCCTCTGACAGGGGATGAAGTTGGAGTAGAGGATGAAGCTCTTCCTGCACTCGGGGCACTCGCAGGGCTTCCCTTACCGGTGCCTCCGTTGGTTTCTGCTCAAGTGAGAGCTCCTGGAGAAGCTCTTCCCACACTGGGGACCACTCGTAGGGCCTCTCCCCAGTGTGGATGTGCTGCTGCCTGACGAGGTGGGAGTTGTGCTTGAAGCCCTTCCTGCAGTCGGGGCAGCGAAGGGCCTCTCCTCTGTGTGAATCCACTGGTGGAGAGGAGACTGGAGCTGGTCTGAAACCTCTCCACACTCGGAACACTCGTAGGGGCTCTCCCCCGTGTGGATTGCGCTGGTGGACGATCAGGTGGGAGCTGCTCTCTGAAGAGCTTCCCACATCCTACACTCATAGGGCCGTTCCCTAGTGTGGATCCTCTGGTGGGCAATCAGGTGGGAGCTCTGGCTGAAGCTCTTCCGGCATTCCACACACATTGTAGGGCTTCTCCCCAGTGTGAAGCCGCTCATGGACCACCAGGTCTGAAGCTCTGGCTCGATCTCTGGCTGCCTTCCCGGCACCAGGTTGGGTCTTTCCTCCTCAGAGACACCTGGGCTGCATTTGCAGCCCCTTCTCCTGCGGGGTCTCCGCGCTTTTTCCTCCCCGTTGGATTCCTGCACCGTGGAGCCGCTCAAAACGGCCTCTTCCACCAGGTTCTGCTGCGGGGATTTGTCCTCCCTGGGCTCCGTCCTCAGCTCCTTGTCTGGGGAGGAAGGACAAGGAGAGGATGGGATTTGCCTCCGTGCCACAGGGAAGGGCAAGGAGATCCCCCCAGTCCGTCCCCGGCAGGACGGCGTCGGCAGCGGGGTTGTCCTGCAGCCGGGGGCGATGCTGGGCTGGGAGATGGAGCAGGAGAGAGGGGAAAGGGGCCGTGACTTCCTCCTCACCTGCCTGGGTGTCCCGGGGCATCTTCCTCTTCCTCGCAGCCTCCTCCTATATCTGACCAAGGTTTGGGAATGGGAAATCCTGGTCTGGGGGAAAACAAGGGATGAGCACATTGAGTTTGAAGGTCTCTCTGCCCAAGTCCATCTCTAGAAGCCACCAGGCATCGTGTGTCCGTAAAAACCTGCTCAGAAAAAGCCTCCCAGGAGTTCCCTGTCTCTGGTCCCTCCCCTTTGATCTTCAGGGTTCCCTCTGTCCCAGCTGCTGGGGGTTACGCTTGTATTGGGGGTCCCCCTCTCTACTCGGTCCCCGCCCTCCCCAGGCTGCTGGGAGTCCAGGAATCTGAAAAGCTCCCCCCTCTTCCGTCTCCCCCACTTAGGAATGCTGGGGGTGATTGGCTCCAAGGAGTCCCCCCTGCCCCTCTCCAGGCTGTTGAGGGTCCTCTCCCATCCCTCCTCCTCATCCTCCTGCCCCGTTCCCGAGCCTCTCGCAGCCCGCGGGAGCAGCGGGGATGAAGCCAGGACAGGTCAGGATGGGCAGCGCGGGGCTCTCGGCTGCTCCCACCCGCTGGGGGCGGGGGAACCCGGCCCGGGGAAAAGGAGAGGGAAACTGGGAACACTGGGGCTGCAGATCCAAACTGGGCCTTGCTGGCGACCCTACATGGGGACTTGCAGCCCTTGGGGGCTCCTCTCGGGAGCCTGGAGAACTGGGAGGGGAACGCAGAGAGGGCTGGGGGATGCCAGCAGTGGCACCACTGGCACTGACTGGTTTGTACTGGGATAACTGGAACCTTACTGGGGCCACTGGGAGTGACTGGGAATGACTATGCACATGCTGAGGGCAGCTGGGATATACTGGGAGTGTCTGTCAACCATACTGGGAACGACTGGAACCACAATGGGAACAATCAGGACCATGCTGGGGAGAAATGGGGCTACACTGAGGGCAACTGTGCATCACTGGGACCATGCTGGGAAGGACTTGGGTCATGTGGGGTGTGACTGGGACTATACTGAATCACGGTCAACTGGGATCACACTGGAAGGAACAGAGAGCAACTGGAACCATGGTGGGGACAACTGGGATCCAACTGGGATCACAGTGGGAATAGCTGGGCCCATGCGGAGGGGACTGGGATCATACTGGACCCTACTTGGAGAAACTGGGACTGCACGGAGGGTGACTGGGAGTGGCTGTGAGACACTGGGATCACACTGGAAGCAGCTCAAGGCATCAGGGAGTGACTGGGAACATGCTGGGAGCAACTGGGATGCACTGGGAGAGATTGAAACCATAGTGGGGGTAAATGGGAGCAACTGGAACCACACTGGATGATAATGGGAGCAGCTGTGCCCATGCTGGGGTCATACTGGCATCCCATTGGAACTGCCTGGGATCATACTGGGGGTGACTGAAATAGTACTGGGAGTGTGTGAGAGTGCCTAGGATCCTACTGGAATCAGACTGGGAGTGACTGGAAAGGTGCTGGCTGTGACTGGAACCATACTGGAAGAGACTTGGAGCAACTGGGCCCAGACTGGGAGTAACAGGGATTCACTTTGGGTGTGACTGGAGTAATACTGGGAGTGTCTGGGAGTGACTGGGACCATAGTCGGAGTGACTGAGATCATCCTGGAAATGACTGGAACCATACTGGGAGTGACTCCGGGTCCTATTGGATCATCCTGAGAGCCAGTGGGATTACAGTGGGTGTGAATAGAACCTGACTGGGGTTACTGGGAGCTACTGGGTATTACCGCAGGCCTGGTTCCTACGGTATATCACCGTGTCCTGCAGCCATAGGGAGGAGGAGGAGAAGAGAAGATTCAGCAGGCAGGAATGTGCAGCCAAGATTGATTTATTTAATTATTACAAACTCTTTTATAGACTTTTTTCTTCATAGTCTAATTGGACAAAGGACCAGCCACCCCTTGGGGGTGATTGGCCAAAATCCTAAAACATCCATTATCAAAATATTTTCTACTATACCATAAACAAGACTTTCCAAGGTTGCAGGTGGCTTGGTTGTTTACATTCCCTGCTACCTCTTCTGTGAGAGAGAAAAGTCTCTCCTGGACTTAGAAAATAACAAGAAAATCCTCGCTAACAGCATTTTTGTACCTACAATTCCCCCTTTTTTTTATAAGATAACAATCTACTATTAATCCTAAATAGAAATTACATCAGTTATTAATTCTAAATATGTCCTTAAGGCTTTAACTATCTGACTCCATAACAAGAAATTTAAAGTTCAGTCTCTGCTTGTGGAAGGACCATCCCAGTCTGTGCTTGCAGAAGGACCATCTGCCTGATGGTTGACATCCTGGTCATCATCAGAAGAGTCATTAGGCTGATGATCTACATTCTGGCCATTTGGATGGTTGGCGTTCTGGTCATCATTTGGAGGTTGCCTGTTCTGCCTCTGGTGCCGTAGGTCAGGGCGAACGCATTTTGAAGGTAGCCAGTATCCCAGTATCTGTGGAAACGCAAGCATACCCACGACCCCAAACGATAAGCTCATGAGGGCCTTCCCACTGGTTAGTGAGTAAATTCCGTACCCAGATTTTGCCCGGGGCAGTTGTCTGTCGCCTGCAGACTGCAATGAGAGAAAATGATTCAGAATAACAGGATTATTTGAATTTTGTGTACTGTAAGGTGATTAATTGTATACAAAGCTTTTGCTAGTCGGCTCTGTGGGGTTTCTCCATGCATTCCCCTTTTCTGTTTGTCCAAAACACGCTTCAAGGTACCATGAGCGCGTTCGACAATGGCTTGGCCAGTAGGAGAATGTGGGATACCAAAGGTATGGTCTACACCCCATAGGTGTAAAAACTGCCGCGTCTTCTCCGAGGCGTAGGCAGGACCATTATCGGTTTTCACAGAAGCTGGCACGCCCAGGACTGAGAAAGCCAATTTCCAATGGGCAATGACATCACGGCCCTTCTCTCCAGTGTGAGCAGTAGCCCACATAGCCGAGGAGAAAGTGTCAATAGACACGTGCACATATTTCAGCCGACCAAATTCTGGGATGTGAGTTACATCCGTTTGCCAAATCTGCAAGGCTTTTAGCCCTCTGGGGTTTACCCCCGCTGGCAAAGGCGCAGCGAGTCCGTGACAGTCAGCACAAGCGCTGACAATGTGCGTGCCTCTTGGCGTTAAATGGAACTGCTTCTGCAGGGTATGTGCACTTTGATGGAAGAAACCGTGCGATGCCTTGGCTTGTGCAATTTTGTCAGGCTGAGGCCCTACCCACGCAGGGTTGGCCAGCATGTCAGCCCTGGCATTGCCTTCTGTTAGAAACCCTGGTAAATTGGTGTGGCTTCGAATGTGCAGAATGTAATACGGATGCACTCGAGCTGAATCGCAGACCACAAGGTTTGCAACAGCGAAAACAGAGCCGCATTGTTCACCTCCTTCAGAAGTGAACAATCTAAGTGTTGAGTTATATCTGCTACATAAGCAGAGTCAGTAACCAAATTCAAAGGTTCCTGTGAGAATCGCTGAAAAGCCATGGTAACAGCCCTTAATTCAACTAACTGAGCAGAGTCTGACTCGGATTGGTATGTTAATCAACCACCTCAAGGGCAGTGTAGGATACTGTGCACCCTTACGCACAGTGACCCTGCTAAAAATTTGTCCCAATCCTGCCCCAAGCTGCCAACACGTCCCGTCCCCAAAGGTTAAGGGAAGTGGTAGTAACATAAGGCCTAATTGTAGCTGTGTGCCCCTCTGAGTCCTTCACCATCACAGGCCGTTCGCTTCAATAGCTCTGTGTGGTTCCTCCTAATCCTGCGATGGCCGATCCCACCGGGGCTAAAGGCCATGAGGGAGGCCACGCAGAGAAGGAGATGATAGTTACATCAGCACCCGTATCAATCAAACCTCGAAGCTGAATCCGGGGTGGACGGGCGTTCGGCAGGATCAGGGTACATGTCATCTGTGGCCTTTGGTCAGAGATGTCTGCAGTCCAGAAGGCCTGCGGAAGCCTGTAGATCCACTGCCTATCTTCGTGAGTTTGTGTTCTATCCTGGGGACACAAGACTTAAAAGGCACTAATTTAGCAAGGCAGGTCTTTTCAGGAATAGTTACAGGGGGTTTTTGCGTGGAGACCATAGCGCAAATCTGACCTTTAAAGTCAGCATCAATAACTCCTGAGTGCACTAAGATTCCTTGATGGGCAACGTCAGGTTTTCCCACCAGCATCGCACTGGATCCCTGGGCTAAGGGTCCATATGCATCCAAGGGAACCTTATAAATACCGCTAGAGTCTAAGACGACTGCGGCTGCGGTGTGGACGTCAAACCCGTCTGATCCGTGGGTGCGTCTGATCCCTGGGTGCTGTCTCTAGGGTGGCTGGGTAGGCCTGTGCCTGTACCTGTGCCACTCTCTGGGGGAGCGACTGCATCGGAGAGCAATTCCCCTCCTTGCACCCCGGCGGAAGTTTCCCGCAAGGCTGACCATCGGCATGAGTCCGGGATCTACAGTAGCCCGTGCAATGCCCTGGCCTGCCACACCTCTTGCACTGGGGGATGGTGTGTTCTCTTTTTGCTCGGCTTAGGCCGCTTCCGTTTTTCACCTGTTTTGGTTGCTTTGGTTCACGACCAGAAGATGTGAACAGGCTGCAGGAACGCAGCCAAAGCAGACCTTTCTGGTTCCCAGATCCCACCTTAGCGCAGGCTTCGACCATGTCTGTTACCTCAGGATCCCCTGGTAAGGCATCTATGATTTTTCTGCACTCCTCGTTTGCGTTATCTCTCACTAACTGCCTTAACAACAACTGTCTTAACCCGTCATCCTCAACCTGCTTCTCGAGAGAAGCAGGACTTTCTCTACAAAAGAGAGGAATGACTCTGATTTCCCTTGAACTATTTCAGTATATCGCTTTCTGGGTGCTGACAACTCTATGGTTTTCAACAGGGCAGCCATGCCGACCTGTTGAGCTTGCTGCAGGATGCTAGAGGACAAGTTACCCTGTAGACTGGGATCAGAGAAGGGACCAGTCCCCATCAAAGCATCCACTCCTGCTGTCTGTCTAGGATCAGCAGCAGGGAGCTGCAAATTTGCTAATGCAGTCTTGCCAGCCAGCTTTCTCCAGGTTTTTTCAAAAACTGTAAATTGTACAGGTTGAAATAGAATTTGACCTAAGTGTCTGATATCAAATGGAGAAAGCAAGTCTGTATTTATCACCCTTATTATTTGCATAACCTCAGCAGAACCTAGCCCATATTGTGCCACCTTGGATTGGAGGTCCTGGGCAACTTTCCAAGCAATTACCTCATGCTTGTCATGCTCCCTGAATCTGGGAGAGCCTTATACACTGGGAAAGCTTGGATCTCTTTTGGGGAACCAGTACCATCCTGAACTTCTGGCACAGCCTGCGATGGAGTGTAACAGCTCCCCGGTTACCCCCAGAATCCTCAGATCTATTTGGCATTCCAAGGATTTCTAATAACCTCCAGTCACCCTCCCCCAATGCTTGCACCTTAAGAAACTCTAGGAAGCGATTACAATGCGTCGGACGCACAGTTACCGTGCAGTCCTGAAAGGTCCAGGGGCGAGACCGGCGCAGCCTTTTTCTTGCCGCGCGGCTACAGCCGCCTGACGACCTGGGGCCAGAACCTCATCTGCCTCACTGCCTGACGAGGAATCATCAGGCAAAGGCAACTTTGGGGTGCTGGGAGGGAACAGAAATGTACGGGGGGGGGGGCACTTTGGCTAAGTTCGCCAGAGCCAGAACAGACAGGACAGACTGCAGCTGGCTGTGCGGCAGTTTTTACAGCAGTTTCTTTATAGGAGGCCGTCTCGGCCAGTTCCGACCGAGCCGGTACTGAAGCTGCAGCCACCGTCTGGGGCTATGGCTGCGCCCGGCGCCGCGGCCGGCACCGCGCTCTCTCTCGCACAGCAGCCGCGTTCGGCGCGGTCGCCGCTTCCGCTGCTGTTTCGCGCTCCCCGGCGCTCGGCACCGCCGTCTCTGGCCGCGCTCTGCGGACGCGCCTGGCTCCGCCACTGGCCCGTTCTCTGCGGCCGTTCCCAGCGCCGCCGCTGCCCGCTCGCAGCCGCCGCTGCTTCTGGGTTTCCCGCGGCAGTGCTGTTCCGGTTTCGCTGCCGCTGCGCCGTTTCTGGCTCGGAGTCGTATCTCCCGCAGCTGGCGGGGGGGGGGGGGGGCGCTGGCGGTGCGGGCGGCGTGGGCTCGGGCATTCGCCGCTCTAACAGGCTGAGCAGTCCTCCATCCTTCGGGATAGGTTCGTAGTCTGACAGAAAGGGCAGATGCTGCATAAAAAGTCCATGGCTCGGTTCTGCGACTGCGCAGAACAGTCCAGCGCCAGGGAGGGCAGCGGACATAGCCAGGCAGTCCCGGGGGGGCACACCCGGTGCTACGCCGCTAAAGTTAGATCCAGGTGCATACGGAACCAAACTAGGAGGCTCTCTGGGGTCCAAGTTGCTAACCGCTGATTTGCTGGGCCTGGATAAGCCGTGGCCCCATCCAGCCAAACGGCAAGGCAGGCTGTGCGCCCTGCCTCTGCCCTGCCCCCCGCCTCTGCCGGCGCGGGGTCCTGGGGGCTGCGGAGTCCTGCGACTGTGCAGGGTGAGCCGGCGCAGGCTCTGCCTGTGGAGCCGGGGGGGTTATTCCGAATCCACCATCACTTGCCCCGGAAGCCCAGTCAGCGGGCCCCCCTCGGACATTCCTCCGTCACTCATCACCGAGATAGGCGAGCCAGCCCTGCTATCACAGTCAAGGCTGTCAGCAGAATAAATAACGACTGCCAGGTTTTGTATAATTCTAATGCTGCCGGCTCCCCTGTCGGGAGCTCGTGTCGGACAGTGCATCCAAGTTCTTGCCATAATGAAAAGTCCAGGGCACTATCTCTGTCCATGGAAATCCCTTTTAAAGTAGCCCAGTCTAATAATTCCCAAACTGAGTTTTCAGGAATGGAGGTGCGCAATATGCTAAACACACCTTTCCAGACCAGTACAACAACGTCATTCTGTGAGCCACTGTTCACCATTTCTCAGTCCCGTTGGACCTCCCGGTCCCGGGGGGGAAGGGGAACAGCGTACCTCTAGAGCAATTCGGCTTGGTTTGCTGTAGCAGGACACGTCAGAGAGTGCAGAATCACGTCGGGCAGCACCAAATATTACCGCAGGCCTGGTTCCTACGGTATATCACCATGTCCCACAGCCATAGGGAGGAGGAGGAGGAGAAGATCCAGTAGGCAGGAATTGTGCAGCAAGATTGATTTATTTAATTATTTTACAAACACTTTTATAGACTTTTTTCTTCATAGTCTAATTGGACAAAGGATCAGCCACCCCTTGGGGGTGATTGGCCAAAATCCTAAAACATCCATTATCAAAATATTTTCTACTATACCATAAACAAGACTTTCCAAGGTTGCAGGTGGCTTGGTTGTTTACATTCCCTGCTACCTCTTCTGTGAGAGAGAAAATCTCTCCTGGACTTAGAAAATAACAAGAAGATCCTCACTAACAGCATTTTTGTACCTACAAGGAGAGATGATTCCTCCAAGGGGCTCAGCTTTAGTGTCCTGAAAGATCCAAACATACACACACAAAAAAACCCTCCCAGGACACTAAAAGATATTTGGGGCTCGGTTCTGGAATCTGCCAGCTCCAAACACTCCCCAATAAAAAAACCCTCTCAGGGACCCCCTAATAGATTTGGGACAAGCTCCCCCTCCCCAGCCACCTGCAGGATGCCGTGGGGGGACGCTCCCGGGGCCGGGAGTGCTGCGGACACAGCGGGCACTGGAACCTCCTGCTTCTCCTTCTATTCCTGTTCCTGCTCCTCCTCCTCCTGCTCCTCCTTTTCCTCTCTCCTCCACCTCCTGCTGTTCTCCTCCTTCCTCATCCCGCCTCCTCCCCAGTTCCTGCTTTCTGTATATTTAGAGTGGAGAACTTTGCTTGTTTTTAGAACTAGAACAGAGATCCCAGAAGGAACAATGCTTGCTGGTTTTAGTCAGCAGCATCAGTGACTAAAGGTCGTGATTCCTTTGGTTTGGTCCTGTCCTCGTTCCTCCTCAGTGTTCAGGCTTGGCTATGGGCTGTCCTTGTCTGCTGCATTTTCTGGGTTCCTCTTGGATCCTTTGAGCAACAGGCTGTGCCTCGGGAGGATCCTTTGTGCTCCTTTGTGACAGAGGAGAACCTTCCAGGCGGTTCTTGCGTGAGCTGCTGCTGTGATGTCACGGGAACGCTGCCGCGTCCTCGCCGTGTTCCCGTTGCTGTGGGGCACGGAGCCCTCAGTGTCCAGAGCGGCTCTGGGCGCCCGCTGGTTGCCGGAGGATCCTCCTGCCCGAGGCATTCTCAGCAGCCAGCCCAGCCCCTGACGGGTGTCCTTCTGTGCTTGCAGGGGTACAGTCTGCGACGTGTGCAGCACGGCCAAAATGATCCAGCAAGCGGTTGTTGCAGTTTGCACTCTGTACTCTGTGGCTTATTCGGGCTATTTTTTAGCCCACTTGGCATGTAAGTCGAGGTTTTCCTTGGGTGCAGCATCGGTGCCTTCGGGCTTGCTGGGTGCTTTCTGTTCTCCCACTGGAACTGAGCTGCCTTTGTAACCAAATTGCCATTAAGACACCGTTGGTTTGGGAGAGCTCCTGCCAGCAGCTGCAGCGGAAAAAGGGGGTGTCTGCAGCCAGCGGGGCGTGCACAGCATTTGCAATGGAGCCGGGGGGGTTCTGTTCCCTCAAGCGCAGAGTCTGTGCCAGCGGAGCCTGGAACTCCCTTCGTTGGCTGCTCCAGCCAAGAGCTGACACAGCCCAGGATTCTGTGCTGTTCTCTTGCTTGCTGTGCGAAGGGACTGTGGCTCCTGGAGGGATGTTGTGGAAGCAAAATGCTCTCTCGGGGTTGCCTAGCTCCGTGAGAGTTCCCACCACGGGCAGGTTTTTCCTAACAGCATCTGGTTCGTGTTCCCTGTCCCGTTGCAGGGCACCTCACGCGTGGATCCCGAGCAGGTCCTCCTTCGGTGAGTGGGAAAGGAACCTTTAGTGGTCAGAACTGTGCAGAGAGTTGTGAGCTTGGCGTGTGGCAGTCCAGCGCCAGCCTGGGAGGCTGAAGGAAAGTTCCTGCCAGTGTCTTTGCAGCAGCAGCAGCAGCAGCAAAGGGATCCCTGGCACTTTTCTCCTTCTCTGCTGAAGAGCTTTTGAAGAGCTGCAGGTCTGGTTTTGCAGGCAGAAGATTGCTTGCTGGCTTTAGCCACAGTGGAATATGGAATGCCCAGCAATAAGTGGCAATGTCGACTTTAGCCCATTCCTAGTTTGAACAGCTCCGCATCCCATTTCTGCTTAGTGCAGCTGGATGTGTAGCTGAGGATAAATAAGGAGATAACTGAGATAGAACTTCCCGTCCCTCACGCTACCATCTGTCCACAGGGCACAAAAGCAGCATCAGCTCCTCCTCGGGCTCCCTCTGCTTCCAAAGAGGAGGCCAAAGAGGAGGAAGACAGCAGTGAACTTCCCCCCATTCTGGGGGATGATGGTGAACCTCCCTCTGTCCCGGGAGATGAGGGCAAATATCCCACGGTTTGGGAATACAACAGTGAAGCTCCTGTGGTGTGGGGCGAGGATGCTGGACATCACCCAGTGTGGGACGAGGACAGCAAGGCTCCAGTGGCATGGGACAAGGACGACGGACATCTCCCAGCGTGGGACGAGGACAGAGGACATCCTGTGACTTGGGAAGAGGAGGGTGCAGTTCTCCCGGCATGGGAAAAGGACGGCAAACGTCCCATGGCTTGGAAAGAAGATCAGGAACCCGCTGCATTTTGGGAAGAGGATGGGGAACCTCCCTCTGCTGCGGGATCCTGGGCTGAACATTCTGACAGCAGCACAGCCCTGCAGCCAGAGGGCAGAGAGGAGTGGTGCCTGATGCAGCTGAGTACGTCTGCTCTGCTGCTGTGTGCCAGAGCAGGGTGCTGCGTGTGTGTCTCAGCATCAGCTGCACCCAGGCTTGCTCTGCAGCTGAATGTCACAGAGTCATTTATTGTCCTTGCCCAGCTGAGACCAAGGGGCTCCCGGCCCCAGGGAGTGGGGCTGCATTTTGGCCCTGCTGCAAGGCGGGGTCTCCATCTGGGAGGGAGCGTCTTCCATGTGGTTTCTTTCAGGGAGCACCGTGAGCGTGGGGGAGCCTGCCGAGAAATACCTGGAACTGGAGCAGGTTGGCCAAGGGTAAGTGCACGGCAGTTACTTCTGCACAAGCAGGGGCCAGGTATTTGCTGGTGCAGATCAAGTGAGAAGCCAGGCAAGCTGCAAACAGCTTCAGACACTGGGGCACGATCCTGCTGTCTGTCAGTGCTGATCAGAATTGGTAACTGTGGTCAGAAGGCACCGTCAAAAGCCCCTGAGGCTGGCAGTGTCCTGCCTGCAGCAAGGAGCAGGACCTGGAAGATCTTCTGTCCCTGGAATTTGATTGCCTGAAAGAGCAGCTCACCATCTGGTGACTGTCAGAAAACAGTTCTCAAGAAGATTCCTTTCAAATATTTTGCTTCCAAAAATATCCACCGGTCAGGATTATCAACATAACGGTTTAGAAACAGAAACCAGAGATGAACTAATAAGCGCTCTTTTCAGCACAGGTAGTAAACCCCGTACATTCAGTAACAGGCAAAGAGCTGCTGCACTCGAGGGGAAAACGCATCAGCTGCCTGATGGCAGGGCCCTTGTGGATCCTGCAGCTCGTAGGCAGGAAATGGAAAAGGATGAAATACATTCTTTTCCAGTTCTTTAGACATCCACTCCCACCCTAGGTTTTGGACTAAAGTAATTCAGCGTGGACATTTGGGATTTGCTCCAGCCCTTTTCCTTCGTGTTGGGCCTCAGTTTTCTCTCGCCCACCTTGCGTGGCACAGGGCTGGTGGCTGCTGCGCTGCTGTTTGAAGGGTCGATGCACCCAGGTGTTTTGTAAAGGCTGCAGGCAGCAGAGATCTCCTGTCTGGGCTGGCTTTCACTCCCAGGGCCTAAAGCGCTGCTTCTTTCTTCTCTGCTGTTCTGTCTCCAGGGCTTTCGGAACCGTTTCTAAAGGACTCGACAGGGCCACTGGAGGAGAGGTCAGTGTCACCACGCTCAGCGCGTCGGGCAGCTCTCGAGGGCTTTCCCCTCTGCTGGGAGCTGTGGCTGCAGCTTTGGGGGGCCAGCAGAGCTTTCCTGCACAGGCTGTTCCTCTGAAGGCACAGCAGTGTCAGCCTGCAGAGCACGGCTGGGACAGACTTGAGCCTTCTGAAGTGCCCAAAGGAATGCAAGGAGGGCAGCGGTGTCTGTCAGAGCAGGACACGCTGGCTTGGTCTTCATATCTGAAAACATCAGTGCATCAGCTGGTGGAGGCTGAGGCCTAATTTATCTTCATCCCAGCCTCGGACAGGAACACCGTTTAGCAGTTTTTCCATCCTGTGCTTCATCTTCAAAGGATACCTCAAGACCTAATTAAGGAGCGATCCTGCTTGGCATCAGTTTGGGGTTTTAGTCCTACTGCAGCTGTCCCCAGAGAGAGGGAGAGGAATGAGAAGATGGATGTGCAGAGCAAAGCTCTCCCCTAAACGCTGCAGCTGTGTTTGGGTCTGGTGTCAGTGACAGCCCGTGACAGGGATCATCTGAGCAACGTTTGTGCGTGTTTGCTCTGTTGTGCAATCCCAAACAGAGCAGTTGCATTTGAAATCATGACCAAATCCCACAGGATTGCTAAAGGGTTCCCGGCTGTTTTGCTCTGTTTTCACAGAACCAGAATTACTTGCTGCTTGCAAAATGTGTTTGAATGATAATGAGCGTGGTGGTAAACTAAGGCCGTTTGAGAAGACTGCAGGTGCAGAGAATGTTGTGAGAGCTTTGAGGCTGAGAGCTGAGGGACCATTTCTGCAGAGCTTCCAAGGCCAAATGTCTCTGGCCCTGTGTCCTGTAAGCGGCCCCGCAGCGAGCAGAGAAATGGGCTGTGGGAATGTCACTTGCTGAGCCCGGGTGTCCCATCCCAAGGCAGTTTGGCACAGCCCGGCTCCGTCGCTCCACAAAGACTCGCTCCGTGTTTGCTGCGGCCTCCTGCCCCAGACTCCTCCAGTTCAAGGGCTGCAATGTCCTTTCAGGTGGCCATAAAGAAAATGAGTCTCAGAGGGCAGAACGGGGAACGAGCTGTGAATGAGATCCTGGTCCTGAAGGACAAGAAGAACCCCAACATTGTCAGCTCTTTGGACAGGTGAGTGCTTCAGCTCTTATCCCGTGCACGGGCCCTGCGTTAATCTCTCCTGGCATCCGCAGTCTGTAGCCTGTTTTGAAAAAGCCTCACCCGGCCGTAGCTTCCCAAAACAACAGCCTGTCAGTTCACTCCCTCCGTGTGCTTTTGTTGCTTTGGTTTGGTTTTTCCTTCAAGCTGACCCCATTTCCTGGGTCTTACGACAAGAGCTGATAAACCCTGTCAGAAATTATTTCCCTTGGCTTCTCCTTCCCAACTCTTTTCCATTGCTGCAGATGCCAGGAAGACCAGGTTCTTGTTTCCAGAAACGCCTCAGGTGCCCATTTTGCAATGGCCTTGCCTGTTTCTGAAGGGACTTTCTGCAAGGTTTTCCAAACACTTGACCACTTTTGTCCTAAGTGCTGCACGGCCTCCTGCCCTGGATAAGTCTGGAAGTTGTGTTGCCTTGTTCTGGAGGGAACGGTGGAACTGCTGAGTTCAGATGCTGAACCAGCTGGGGGCAAGTGTTGTGGTTCCACATTGATCTGGGCTGTTGCTAAACTGCATTTTTCACTTGCTTGCCATCTAAGGCCTCTCCTTTCCCACAGGCGTCTCCTTCTCCTTTAGACTGTGCAGATCCCAAGGACTGTGCAGCCTGGCAGGAATGTCTCTGCATCGGATTCTGTCCTCATTTACAAGTGACCTGGAAACAAAACTCCACTCGAGGCTTTTCCATCGGGGAATTGAGCAGTGCACGTTCATCTCCATGCCATTGTTTGCCTCTTCCAGCTTCCTTGTTGATGAAGATCTCTGGCTGGTGATGGAATACATGGATGGAGGAACTTTGCAGGACATTGTCAGACAGACACGCATGGCTGAAGGAGAGATGGCAGCTGTCAGTCGGGAGGTGAGGGATCCTGCTCGTGCTTGCCATGGCTTGGACACAATGCTCCTTCCAAGCAGGGCCTGAGAACAGGAGTGGCTCCATGCTCAGAGCTTTGTTTCTGTGTTGTTTTTATGAGCTAGAGAAGAAAGAGCCTCTGAAGTGAACGGCCTGCCAGTGTCCCTGCACTTCCACTCTGCTCTTGTCCTCTTTCCTGCTGTTGTGGGACTCTCTGTCTTTTTTGATTTGATTTGCTGTTCTCAGCTTTGCCTTGAACCATTTGCCTGGAGCTTGTGTGCACTGCACTCCTGGCCTGTCACAGCAAAGCTGCTGCTGGCAGAATTCTAAACTGTCCTTTCTTGTGTGATTGTGTATTCCAGCCATCGATTTCCACCCTCGTGTTTCTTGTTCTCTCTCAGTGTCTGCAGGGCCTGGATTTCCTCCACTCGAACCGGGTGATCCACAGAGATCTGAAGAGCTCCAACATCCTTCTGGCAACGGACGGCTCTGTCAAGCTGGGTGGGTGTTCCTGGTCAGGCACGGCGCTCCCGGGCTGCGGGTGTGGGGCTGCTTCCCAGTGACGGCCAGAGCCCCACAAGTGCTGCTGGTGGCGGTGCCCGGCCCCTGCTGCCAGCTGAGAGCGGCTGCCCCATGCAGAGAGCTCAGGAGAGGAGCAGGGTGTCAGCAGTGGCTTTGCTCTGGGTATGGCCCTTGCAGAGGGGCGGGAGTTGGAATCTGAAGCTTCAAGGGAATCACTAAAAGCCACTGCATGAAAGCTGAGGGTTCCTTTAAGGGTCCACTTCCATCTTGCCTTGGCTACAGCCCTGAGGACTTTTCCAGCTGGATTCAGCACTGCATTCCAGACTGAGAGTGGGCAATCTTTGTGCTTGGTTTCCTCATTCCAGCTGCCTTTGACAGTGTTTGTTTCTGTCCTCAGCTGATTTTGGCCTCTGCGCTCAGCTGAGCCCCGAGCAGGAGCAGCGCAGCTCCATGGTGGGCACTGCTCACTGGATGGCCCCAGAGGTTGTGACCAGTTCTCCTTATGGCCCCAAGGTGGACATCTGGTCCTTGGGCATTGTGACCATCGAGATGGTGGAAGGAGAACCTCCTTACTTCGAGCACACGGCGGCCATGGTAAGAGGCAAATTTCCCAGAGTTTGCAGAGGCCTGTGAGCACAGAGGGACCCGCCCTGGGAGGAGCAGCCGGAGGGCTCTGCCCATCGGGAAGGGAATTCCCAGAGGATTCGAGCCTGAGCACAGACCAATATTCTGCAGTCTCCAGAATTTGCTTTGGGTTTTAAGGTGTTGCAGCTCTTCTGTCTGTGAGGATGACCTGAAAACATGAAGCCAGAGCATCAGCTCTAATCTTCTCTTGCAGAAAACCCCAGACCAAGCCCAAAACCCACACCCAAACACAACAAGTTTTCTGAAGGAGTTTCTGAAAGAGGTTCTGCAAGATGAACTCCCCCTGACTCTTCTCACTGGGAAACTTGTCTCAAACATGAAGATGATTGTTTAACATGCCCATAGTCTAACATATTTCTTTCCTAGCCCAAGCTACTTCCTCCATGTCACCAAGCCTGAGCTTTCAGCAACCCAAACCTCAGGTTTCTTGCCTGGCAGTTTCTGGGATGGAACATCATGAATGCATTTACTTGAGTGTCAGTGGCACAGCAGGGATGCATTTGATGTAAGAATCCTTGGAAATAACACAAGCAGACTCTTGCAAATGGCCTGTAAAGCTGGTGTCCGTATTTGGAGAAGCAAAATGGGCTATTTCTGATGGAGGTTCCAACTAACAAAGTCAGCCAATGACATTGGCTCTCAAGGCAAGTCATCTGGATGTAGGAATGGCTGTGGCTGCAGCAGTGTTTGGCTTTTTTGGTTGGCATAGAAAAATGAGCTCTGAGCAGCATCTCTGCCAGGGAGGAAACTGTCCCCAGAGACTGGGGCTGAGAAACCGGGGTCGCTGTGAGCACTCGTGGGTGTGAAGGAAGCTGGCAGAGCTTTTTCAGAAGTGTTTGCTTTTCGCGCAGGCTCGCTGTCTGATCCGGCAGAACGGGACCCCGCAGCTGCAGGAGCCCAGGCGCCTGTCGGCTCTGCTGCGGGACTTCCTGGAGTGCAGCCTGGAGGCGGACGAGGAGCGGCGCTGGTCTGCCCAGGAGCTGCTGCAGGTGGATGCGAAGCGGCTGCAGGGGAAAGAGCAGCGCGAGGGAGGGGTTTTCTCGTGGGGCCCCCCTCCAATAGTCTCCAGTCTCGCTGCTTTTCACATGCAAAGGCAGCAGAATCCTCGCCTGGCTTGGCTTGGCAGGGTCCTTTGCAGGTCATCTGGACCAGGTGCCCCGCAAGGAGCAGGGCCATCTTCAAGCAGATCAGGTGGCTCAGAGCCCTGCCTGACCTGAGCCTGGATGTTTCCAGGGAGGAGGCACCTCCCACATCTCTGGGCACCCTCTGCCAGTGTTTCCCCCCTATTCTGATAAAAAAATTCTGTCTCACATCTAATCTGAGGCTGCTTCCCTCTCCTGAGTTTCAAACCATTCCCCTTTGTCCTGGTGCAACAGAGCCTGTGAGGAACTTGACTTGGGAAAGTAACAGTTCATTTCTTTCTTTTTCATCCTTTGGGCAGCACCCATTTTTATCATCAGCCAAGCCTCTCTCCAGCCTGAGCCCTCTGATCACCGCAGCAAAGCAATTGAGGGAGCAGCGGAGGACCTGAAGCACCTGGGGACAGCTTTTCGTTAAAGTAGTTAGGACAAGTGGTTAGTTACGGTAGTTAGCACTGCTAGTTACTTATGGTGGTTAGGACAGCCTGGTAGTTATGGCAGTTTTTTGAATAAAAACTCTGTTAAACCTCAAGTCCCTTGACGTGTCCCTTCCTTATCCCCCTATGACTCAGCTGCCCGGGGCAATGCGAGGGGAGAGCGGGCCCAGCCTTGCCCAGAGCTGAGCCCCAACAGAGCCCCGGCAGAGCCCAGAGCAGCCTCAGCATCGGCAGAGTCAGCCTGGAAGGAGGCGCCTGGAGCCTTCTCGACTGCAGCCGACTCTTATTTACAAACCGCGTGGGGTGGGAAATGCCACTGGTTCTGCAAGAGGCCAGAGGGGGCCCGGGGAAGGCCCAAGTGCTCCATGAGAGGCAAAAACCTGCCCAGTGCTGAGAAAAACCACACCTTTTTCCTCTCCCATGTCGGCCAAAATATTGAATCCTAAACCAAGTCAAACGGGGCAGGGGAGGAGCCCAGGCCCTTCCGCCCCTGCAAACCAAAGTGTCCCTTGCACGGCTCTGAGCCTCGGCGCCAGTGGCACCGTGGGCGTTGGTTTCTGTCGGGCTCGCTACCGCCAGCCCAGACCCAGCCCGGGACAGGGCGGGCGCTGGAGGCTGCGGGCGGGGAGATGCAATCCCGGGACACGCATTCAGTGGCACCTGCGAGCGCAAGCAGGGGAGGGGCTCCTGCAGTGACGGGGGAAAAGGATAAGGTGAATGTGACTTAAACAGTCCCCGTGAATCTGCTTTAGATAGGGCCAGGGAGCTGTAGGTAGGAAGGAATGAAAGAAACTATCACTTCCAGAAAATGTTACTGATTGCCAAGGCCGTGTTAAATTCCTGAACTTAGAGAAGAAGAACAAAGACTCAATGGAGTTATTAATATTGTTTTGTTTTACTAAAACAAACAAAACGGGTGTGTGCATATTGGAGGGCAGATCAGGAAGTCTGAACCTTCCAAGAAACAGTCCTGTGACGACGGGCAGCCACAAACCAGGACAAGCCAGCGCTGCTCCGGCACCGGCTCCTGCCGAGGCAGCAGCGGGAAGGAGACTGCGGGCAGCTGCTCCTGCAGCGTCCTCACACCAGGGCGAAACGGCGCCCACACGGCCACAACGAACCCGCCACAGCCCCCTGGCGCCCCCTTTGCTCGCAGCCAGCTCCGAGCATCGCCAGAACCGAGCGTGGCTCCCACCTGCGCTGGGGCCGCCTCTGAGCTCTGCCGCCGCCTCAGCGGTGGTTCCCAGTCACCCCCAGTATGATCCCGGCATGATCACTCCCAGCATCATCCCAGTCGCTTAGAGTCACTCCCACTGTGTTTTCAGTATGGTCCCAGTTGCTCCCAATAAGATCCCAGTTGCCTGCAGCATGGTCCCAGTGGCTCCCAGTCACACCCAGTATGGTTCATTTCACTCTCAGTAAGAATCCAGTGTGGCTCCAGTCACTTCCAGTATGAACTCAGTCACTCCCTGTATGATTGTATTTGCCCCCACTGTGGTCCCAGTTGCTCCCAGTGTCTTGGTTTGAAAGACAGGTGTCTGCCAAGGAAGGCAGGAGTCTCTCCTGAAATGGAAGAAAAAAATTGCAACCCCCTTCCCTCTGAATTATTATAATTTGGAAATTAAGGAGCTTTCAGGCAAAGATATGAGGAACAGGAATAACGGTTCTTTACTATTATATATCTATATGTGTATAACAAGGCAAACAAACAGCAATAACTATGGCAGTAACAGCAAACAATCACAAACCCAGTGCCAGCCTTCTCGGCTGTCAGGCCCTTTCCCCTCGGGTGCAGTTCCACTCGTAGCCGGCAGGGGCTCCCGGTGAGCAGGGCAGGTGCGATGGTTCCCCCGCAGCTTCAGGGGGCACTCCTGAGCGAGCTCAGGGAGCACGCGGCACTGGGGGCCTGGGATCCTGGGAAGGGATGGAACAAAGGCTTCAAAAACCCCTGGGCAGCCGATCCTGGTGTCTGGCTGGACCCTCGGGAACAGCAGGCTGGAATGGCAGGGATGAGCACAAATCCCAGGTGGCAGACGAGATGTATCGAACTCCGAAGCTGCGGTAGGAACTCATGGAGGTCTGGGCAGTCAGGGCGAGTGGACCTACAGAGTAGTGAAGGCTTGAAGCAACGGCAGGGGCAGGGTGGCCGCTGCCTGGCTCCCAGCTGGGGAGGGAAGGCAGGCTTGGGATCCCAGAGTCTCTCTGGTAGAAGGAAAGCAGCTGAAGGAGCAGCCTCTCTCCGTCGTCCAAACGCCAGGAACTGACTGCCCACAAACCTAGGTGAAAGAGTTGCAGCCCTCCTTTCGTGGCCACATCCCTTTTTTTCCTTAAGCCCCCAGTAATTTGTCCCCGTGGCAACATCTATGGGGAAAATTCCTTTAAGCGAAAAAGAAAATAGGAGGAGAACTCCTAAAACCCCAACATTATGCACCCCAAATTTTTCCCATACTAACATGTTACATGAAACTGAACCCTTTTAACCATATAAATCATGCATACCCAAATTATATACATATACATGCTGATACTGATACAAGTACAGAGCCATGGGTAGTTCACCCTAAAACAAGGTCCCCTTGAGGTAGCATCGGGTCTCTCCATCCTTTTGCATCACCCACCAGGTGCAACCTGGTCCCTGAGCAAAAACAACCCCACGGATGGGTTTGTCTTTGCTCAAGGCAGACTTTACCCAAACAGTTTTTCCAAGCATACCTCTCATGTGCACCACTGGAACCTTATCCCCGTCTGTTGTTTGTAGGGGTTCAGATTGGGCAGGGCCTGCTCGGCTGGTGGAGCCTCGGTGTTAACTAACCAGGTGGCTCTTGCTAAATGCACCTCCCAGTTTTTGAAAGTCCCCCCACCCAGTGCCTTCAAGGTGGTTTTAAGCAGTCCATTACACCGCTCAACCTTCCCAGCTGCTGGTGCATGGTAAGGGATGTGGTACACCCACTCAATGCCATGTTCTCTAGCCCAGGTGTTTATAAGGCTGTTCTTGAAATGAGTCCCATTGTCAGACTCGATTCTCTCAGGGGTGCCATGCCTCCAAAGGACTTGCTTTTCCAGGCCCAGGATGGTGTTCCGGGCAGTAGCGTGAGGCACAGGGTAGGTCTCCAGCCATCCAGTGGTGGCTTCTACCATTGTGAGCACATAGCGCTTGCCTTGGCGGGTTTGAGGCAGTGTGATGTAATCAATCTGCCAGGCCTCCCCATACTTGTATTTGGACCATCGCCCACCATACCACAGAGGCTTCACCCGCTTGGCCTGCTTGATCGCAGCGCATGTCTCACAATCATGGATAACCTGGGAGATACTGTCCATGGTTAGATCCACCCCTCGGTCTCGTGCCCACTTATAGGTGGCATCTCTGCCCTGATGCCTGAGGCATCATGGGCCCATCGAGCTAGGGAACTCTCCTTTATGTTGCCAATCCAAGTCTATCTGGGACACCTCTATTTTCGCAGCCTGATCTACCTGTTTGTTGTTACGATGTTCTTCATTAGCCCGGCTCTTGGGGATGTGAGCATCTACATGAGACCTTCACGGATAGCTTCTCTACCCGAGTGGCAATGTCTTTCCACTCTCAGCAGCCCAGATTGGTTTTCCTCTGCGCTGCCAGTTTGCCTTATTCCACCTTTCCAGCCAACCCCACAGAGCATTGGCTACCATCCATGAATCAGTGTAGAGGTAGAGCTTTGGCCACTTCTCTCTTTCAGCTATGTCCAGAGCTAATTGGACAGCTTTGAGCTCAGCAAATTGGCTCGATCCACCTTCTCCTTCAGTAGCCTGTGCAACTTGTCGTGTGGGGCTCCATACAGCGGCTTTCCATTTCCGGCTAGCGCCTACAATTCGGCAGGAACCATCAGTGAAGAGGGCGTATTGTCTTTCACTCTCTGGTAGCTCGTTATATGGTGGGGCTTCTTCGGCACGTGTCACCTGCTCCTCTTCTTCTTCAGAAGATAACCCAAAAGTCTCACCTTCCGGCCAGTTCGTAATTATTTCCAAGATCCCAGGGCGACTTGGGTTTCCAATTCGGGCGCGCTGCGTGATGAGGGCAATCCATTTGCTCCAAGTAGCGTCGGTGGCGTGATGCGTGGAGGGAACCTTTTCCTGTTGAACATCCACCCCAGCACCAGTAGTCGGGGTGCCAGAGGAGTTGTGCCTCTGTGCCGATTACTTCTGAGGCAGCTTGGACTCCTTCATAAGCTGCCCAAGTTGTAGTTGGTTTCGGACACTCTGTAGCTTCGCTCCAGAATTCCAGTGGTTGGCCACGAGTCTTCACCAGGCACCTTCTGCAGAGGCTCCCAGGACAGACCATTGCTCCTGGCTGCAGAGTAGAGCACGTTCTTCACCTCTGGTCCTGTCCTGACTGGGCCAAGGGCTACGGCGTGAGCGATTTCCTGTTTGATCTGGGCAAAGGCTTGCTGCTGTTCAGGGCCCCAGTGGAAATCGTTCTTCTTTCAGGTAACCAGGTAGAGAGGGCTCATGATCTGGCTGTGCTCGGGAATGTGCATTCTCCAAAACCCTATGGCACCTAGGAAAGCTTGTGTTTCCTTCTTGTTGGTCGGTGGAGACATTGCTGTGATCTTATTGAGACCTCAGTCGGAATCTGACGTCGTCCATTTTGCCACTTTACTCCTAGGAGCTGGATCTCTCGGGCAGGTCCCTTGACTTTGCTCTTCTTGATGGTGAATCCAGCTTCCAGGAGAATCTAGATGATCTTCTCTCCTTTCTCAAATACCTCCGATGCCGTGTTCCCCCACACAATGATGTCATCAATGTACTGCAGATGTTCTGGGGCCTCACCCTTTTCCAGTGCAGCCTGGATCAGTCCATGGCAGATGGTGGGACTGTGCTTCCACCCCTGGGGCAGTCGGTTCCAGGTGTACTGCACGCCTCTCCAGGTGAAGGCAAACTGAGGCCTGCACTCTGCTGCCAGAGGAATGGAGAAAAATGCATTAGCAATGTCAATAGTGGCGTACCACTTCACTGCTTTAGATTCCAGCTCGTACTGGAGCTCCAACATGTCCGGCACGGCAGCGCTCAGCGGTGGAGTCACTTCATTCAGGGCACGATAGTCCACAGTCAATCTCCATTCCCCGTCAGACTTGTGCACAGGCCAGATGGGGCTGTTGAAGGGTGAGTGGGTCTTGCTGACCACCCCTTGGCTCTCCAGCTCACGGATCATCTTGTGGATGGGGATCACAGCATCTCGATTTGTCCGATACTGCCGATGGTGCACTGTTGAGGTGGCAATTGGCACTCGTTGCTCTTCCACTTTCAGGAGCCCAACTGCAGAAGGATTTTCTGATAGTCCAGGCAGGGTGTTCAATTTCCTAATGCCCTCTGCCTCCACAGCAGCAATCCCAAATGCCCACCTGAGTCCTTTCAGGTCTTTGTAATAGCCATTCCAGAAGAAGTCTATGCCCAGAATACACGGGGCCTCTGGGCCAGTCACAATCGGATGCTTTTGCCACTCTTTCCCAGTCAGGCTTAACACGGCGTTTGGTGCCCGAAGCATGAGCTCTGGCGTGCCCCAGGTCAGAGACAGTCCAGCTGCGTTACTTCTGTGCGTCGCAGAATCGACTTTGGGATCAGGAAAAGAGCTGCTGGCTGGGCTAGCTAGCTGGCTTCTCGGCAGAGGGAACATGGCAGGAGCCGATGGGATCTGCTCACGTTAGCTTGGAGACAAAGGAAGAGAGAGGCTGTTCAGGTTTAACTTCTAACAGGTTTATTGTTACAAGTTTCGCAACCCAAAGGAGCTCGGAAGGCTGGAATCCGATGTGTTGGTATGTGATGGGATTGGTGGGGTCGGCTACTGAGGCTTTTCCCTCAGTTTTATAGGGAATTTGAAAACCCCGGTGAAAGGGGAAAACAACCAATGAGTTACAAGCCAGGGGGAGGATACAATGGAACAAGAACCACTGCGGGGGGAAACCGAGAGGCGGGAGTTATAACAGAACCAATGAACGACTGAGTAACCGAGAATTTTCCTGAACTGGGGGAGGTGGCTTGTACCCGGGCACCGCCCAGGGGGTGCGGCTTAGGCTTCTGAGCCGCCCATCGACCTCTGAGTCGGCCTCTTCAGGGAACTCGATCCAGGGGAGGGGCTGGGATTGATTGGCATTACGCAGCCCCAGCCCTGCAGTGGGCTGGGTCACACCAACATCTCCCCCTTCTTTATTACTTTGAAATGAGGGGGAAGGCTTAAGGGATTTCAAAACAAAACACTTAAAATTGGGAAAGGCTAGTAAAATTAACAACTCCATAAAGAAACCCCATACAATGTCCTTGATAATGGAAGGAATCCGTCTGCTGGAGCTCCCAGTGCAGAGGAGGAGCTGCAGCAGCAGGTGGGACAGCAGCAGGTAGGATGTCATCACGCTGTCAAGGGAGGTAACTTTAGGAACAGTATAACACAAATAAAATTAATACAAATACAATCAACTTAAATAACAATGGCTCCTTTGGACTGCCCCTCTTTCAAAACAAAATGAGGGGTCATTTTGGGAAGGGAGACACATTTTAAGGAGACTGGGAGATGGAGGGTTTGTTTTTCAGGCCTGGAGGAGGAGTCTTTTTTCCAGGTGGCTTGATTTTTCTTCTTTTCCAGGCTGTGGCAGCTTCTTTCCTTTGTTTGGCATCCGCAGGTGGTCTCAAAAAGGGTTTGATCCACTTCCCAGGGATCCGTCTTGGACCCTCTGGGGTGGAAACACACTCGTAGCCTTTACCCCAGGTGACTAGGGGGTACAGGCCACGTATTTGTAAAGTGTCAGGGTCTTTTATTAGGACCTCAGGTCTCTCAGTCAGTTTATGTTTGGCAGAGTTTGTGAAGTGTCTCATTATGGGAAGATCAGGTTCCTCATAGGAGCAGTTTAAAAAGTTCAAAGTGAACAACGCTTTGGACAGTCTTGTGATGGGGGCAGCAATCTCATTGCCACCTTTTTGTTGTTCTAGCATTATTTTTAGTGTTTGATGTTTCCTCTCTACAATGGCTTGGCCTGTGAGCGAGTGAGGGATGCCAGTGATGTGATCCACACCCCACTCACTCATTGTAGATACAAAAATGCTGCTAGCAAGGATTTTTCTTGCTATTTTCTAAGTCCGTGAGAGACTTTTCTCTCTCACAGAAGAGGTAGCAGGGTATGTAAACAACCAAGCTACCTGCAACCTTGAAAACTTTTGTTAATAGTATAGTAGAAAAATATTTTGACAATGGATGTTTTAGGATTTAGCCTATCACCACAAGGGGTGGCTGATCGTTTTTCCAATTAGACTATGAAGAAAAAAGTCTATAAGAGAGTTTGTAAAATAATTAAATAAATCAATCTTGCTGCACAATTCCTGCCTGCTGGATCTTCTCTCCTCCTCCTCCCTATGGCTGCAGGACACGGTGATATACTCTAGGGCCTAGGCCTGCGGTAATAATTGGTGCATGCCAACGTGACCTGCACACTGAGACGTGTCCCGCAAGCTGCAAGACAAGCCGAATTTCCTTAGAGGTACGCTTTTTTTTTCTTTCTTTTTCTAAAATCTCGTGTTTATTCTCTCTTTGCCCCCTCCAGCCCTTGTCCCCCTCCCGGAGGTTTGTGGGGCGGTGCTGTCCCTCAGCCCTTCCTGCCCCGGCACCCGCGGCCGCTCCGGTGCCCTCAGGCCCCGGCTCGAAGCGAAACCACAAAACCCTCTGGAAAGAAAGCCGGTCTGGGGGAAAACCCTGCAGGGGGGATTGAATGCCACGGACAGCGATTGCTGAGAGTTGGAGATTCCAAACGCTCCAAGGGGCCGGAGGGAACCGCGCTGCGGCCTCGGGGCCTCCCTGGGGCACCGCGGGGACCCCCGAGCAGAGCGACTGCATTTTTCCAATTGCGCCCTTTCACCACCACTGTGGTTCCAGTCACTCCCAGTACAATCGCAGTCATTCCCAGTATGATGCAAATCACTCCCAGTATATCCCAGCAGCACCCATTGGCCCTCAGCATGTTCCCAGTAGCCCTCAGTGTGGTCCCAATATATCCCAGTATAATCCCTGGTGCTCCAAATCTGGTCCTGCCCAGTCCCGGTCCTGGTCCCAGTGTATCCTCCTGTCCCATTCTGTCCTAGTCCATCCCATTCTGTCCCAGTCCATTCCGGTCCCTTCCCGGCAGCCACCGCCGTTTCCCAGATCCTTCTGCTGCCTGCCCCCCAAAGCTGCTCCTCCATCCCCCAAGATGCTGACAGGGATCGGGGGCTTCGTGTTGGGCTTCGTCTTCCTGGCGCTGGGGCTCGGCTTCTACCTGTGCAAGCAGGTGACGGGAGGGGCCCGGGGGTCGTGCCCCCCCTCCCCCGGAGCTCTGTGCTCCCCCGGGGCCCCCCTGCCCGGTGTCACCCCCTTTGCTCTGCCCACAGAGCTCCTGAGCCGCCGGCGGCCGCAGCCCCTCCCCGTGGCCTCGGGCCCGGCCGGGACCCCCCGCTCCGTCCCCGCGCTGATTTTGGGGGGTCGTGTGTCCCCCCCAGCCCCGCTGTCACTCTGCCCCTGCCCGGCTGCTCCCAGTGTTCCCAGGAAGGCTTCCCAGTTCGCCCCGGTCCCGTTTATTGGGGAACAGTGGGAAGGGACTTTGGGGGATCCCGCGGGGGGACCGAGAGTGGAGGGGGCAGAACCGGCCCCAGGATGGATCGGGAATGGGGACCCCCGTGTGTCACCCCTGTGTCGCCCCCCCGGGGGGTCCTTGGGAGGCACCTCAACCCCAAATCGGCACCCAGCGAACCCCAAAGGCGCAGAGACCCCCCCCAAGCCGCCCCACAGCCCCCAAGGACCAACCAAAATTGCCCGCGAGTATCAGATAATCAGAGAAGGCGCTGAACAACCTTCAGGCAATCAGAGCGCGCGGCGCTGGTGACTCACCAGTTGCCAGGCAGACCCGCAGCGCCCAGCGCTCCCCACCCGGACCCCACCTGCGCCCCCCTCGCCCCCAGCGCCCCCCGCCAGGGGAATTTGGGGAGGGGGCGCGTGGGGGCGCCCTGCCCCAGCCCGACCTGTCCCGGCTCCATCCCGGCTCCTCCCGCCGGATGCGACCGCGCTGGGAAAACGGGGGGCCAAGGGTGGGCGCTGGGCCCGGGGGGAGCAGGAGAAGGGATGGGGGAGGAGGAGAAGGAGAAGGAGGCATCTTTTAATGATATTTTATTGAGTCTCATTTTTTAGAGACCAGGATCAATACTCCCCGGGCGTCAGGGCGAGTCCCTCAGGGCTGTGGGGCCCTGCTGCCGGCTCACCCCGTGCCAGCCCAGCGCCAGCGCTCAGCGGGGCTTTGGCTTCCCGTGCCCTTTCCCGTGTCCCCAGCCCAGCGTCACCACCCCCGTGTCCCCAGGTCGTGCCCCACCCCTCCCCCCCTCCCCCTCTGTCGAGACACGGAGGATGAGAATTTCCCCACCATCCACCCCAAAGGTTCCCCCGAGGCCATTTCCTCTCGTCCTTTCCCTTGGGAGCAGAGCCCCAGCCCTCCTGGCTGCCCCCTCCTGTCAGGGACTTGGAGAGAGCCAGGTCCCCCCTGAGCCTCCTTTCCTCCAGGCTCAGCCCCCTCAGATCCCTCAGCTGCCCCTCAGAAGTCCTCCAGACCCTTCCCCAGCTCCATTCCCATCTCTGGACGTGCTCCAGCCCCTCCATGTCTTTCTTGCAGTTTGAAGCCCAATCGCTGCCCTGTCGCTGCAGGTGCCAAAACCCCAGGGAGACTCCTTGGAAATGGGGGTAGAGAGGAGCCCTTCAAAGGGAAACGTGTGCAAAAATGCTCCCAATGGCCGAGCGGGTTTGGTGTGGCTGCGGGAGGAAGAGATGCTCCGGGACTCCGCCTCGGCCCCGGAGCGGAGCGGCGCGCTCGGCCGTGGGGCGCGCGGGGGGCAACGGACACACGGGCACCAGACACACGGACACGCGGACAAACGCTCCCAGCGCTTCAGCGGCAGCGGCAGCAGCGGCAGCAGCGGCAGCAACGGCAGCAGCACAAGAGCAGCAGAAGAGCAGCGAGTCCACGAACCCTCTGCGTCCCTTCTCCTGCTCCTCCTCTCCCTCTCCCAGGGTCTCGCACCCTCTCCCGCTCTCCCTTTCGTTCCCCAACCCCCCCTCCCGCAGCCTCCCTCTCCCCACGCCCGGCCGGGCCATGCCCCCGGCCCGCCCCCAGCCCTGGGCGGGGCTGCCCCCTCCCCGCCCCCGGGCATCCTGCCGCGGTCCTGCCTCCGCCCGGCTCTCGCCGTCCTGGCTGTGGCGCTGCTGGGCGGGCATCAGTGCCTGGCTCCTGGGCACCATCGCCAGCCCCTGGCTCCGGCTGGCCCGACCCCGACCCCACCCGACCCCGGCCCCGGTCCCGGCCTCGGCTCCTGCCGGGGCCCGCCGGGGACACAGGCGGCACGGCCGCTCCCGCCGCCTCCGCAGCATCTTCCCCGGCCCGAACTCCGCCGCTCTTGAGCGCAGCCGCCGGCCCCGAGCCGCCGGTGTCCACTTCAAAAGAGCCAACATGTGGGGATGGCCGGCCCGGGGCGGTTGAGTGGCGCTCGGGGGCCGTTCCTGGCCGCGGGCCGAGCGCTGAAGGCCGCATCTCGCCGGCAGGGAAGGCGTAGCAGGGCCTGAAGGAGCGGTACCGGCTGGGTTCGCTGCTGGGGCGCGGCGGCTTCGGCAGCATCTTGGCGGCGACGCGGCTCTCGGACGGCGCCCCGGTGAGTGGCGGGGCCGGCGGCGGGCGCGGGAGGCGGGGGGCAAAGGAGGAGGAGAAGGAGCATGGGGCTCGGCAGGGCGGGCGGTGAGCTCAGCCCGCTGCTCCCCTTGCCTTGTAGGTGGCCATCAAACGTGTGCTACGGAACCGCATCCGCCATTGGGGCCAGCTGGTGAGTGAGCGAGGGGCTCCGGGAGAAGCCGGGGCGCGATGGGCGGGGATGAGCCGAGGCCCGGCAGGGTGGAAGCCGCCAGGACGCCTCGGGGGAGAGCGGGCGTGGGGGCAGCGGAGGGCGCAGAGCATCCCGGGCTGGGCGAGGGCTTCCCGAGCCCTGGCACGGCATCAGCCCCACTGACGGCATCGTGCTCCTCCCGCAGCCCGACGGCACCAGCGCACCACTCGAGGTCGTGCTGCTGGACAAGGTGTCCACCGGCTTCCCTGGTGTGGTGCAGCTCCTCGAGTGGCTCGAGCTCCCCAACAACGTGGTGCTGGTGATGGAGCGGCCGGAGCACTCTCAGGACCTGCTTCATTTCATTCGAGCGCGGGGCTTCCTGTCCGAGGAGGTGGCACGGGAGCTGTTCCGCCAGGTCCTGGAGGCCGTGCGGCACTGCACCAGCTGCGGGGTCCTGCACCGGGACATCAAACCGGAGAACATCCTGGTTGACCTGGCCACCGGGCAGGCCAAACTCATTGACTTTGGCTGTGGCACCTACCTGCAAGCCGCAGCCTACACCAGCTTTGCAGGTGAGCCCACGCAGGGGGAGGCTCCTGGTAGAGGCATCTCACAGCCCAACATCTCACGGCCCAACATCTCACAGCCCAAGCCGGCTGTGGCAGGGGGGATTCTCCCTTTTGCTGCTGGTCATGGCAGCTGGAGTCTTCAGCCTTGCTGCTTTTGAGCGGCGCTGGCTGAGGGGCCATCTTCCAGCCCTGCTGGCAGCCTTTGCCAGCCCCTCTGCCCAGGACTGGCGCTGGGGCTGGGGCAGCCAGCGCCACAGAAACACCCGTGGGTGGGGGTAGCAGAGAGGGGGGGCCAGAACCTGTGCTCCAGCCCGTTTGGTGTGCAGGCGAGACAGGGCTCGGACTGCTCTGCTGCCCGTGCTTGCCTTGGCTTAAGAATGGTTTCTGGGGCAGTGCAGGCAGGGAGGATGAAAGCGTGGTTTTTCCCCAGCACCAAGTGGGTTTTTCCTTTGCATGGAATGCTCGGGCCTTGCCAGGGCTTCCGCTGCCCTCTTGCGACACCAGCGGCTTCTTTTCCAACCCCCAGTTTGTACACAAGTCCCAGGTGCTGGCGAGAGGGCAGCGGGTCACGCCGCGTGCCGCTGGTGCGGCCCCCGCATGCCCAGGGATGCTGGGGCGAGGCTCTGGAGCAGGCAGCGTCCCCCTGAAGAACTCCATCTCTATTCCATAGGAACACCGTCCTACAGCCCCCCGGAATGGACGCACCTCATCTGGTACCACGGCGAGGCAGCGACCATCTGGTCCCTGGGCATCGTGCTGCACCAGATGGTCTGCGGGGAGCACCCTTTCAGGAGGGGCTGGAACAGCACCTGGGGCCGGCTCTCGCTCCCACGACAGCTCTCTCCAGGTGGATACTCATCTCTGCAGCACGGGGGAATAGCAGTGCTGGGAGACAGCAGCAGGCTCAGGAGCATCCCACACTGGCAGCTGCTGAGGAGGTGGCAATGTCCTGCTCTCCTCCAAAAGAAATTGATGGCAAAGTTTAGGCACAGCCCTGAGCACACGCAGCACGGCCTGGCCATGGCAAGAGTGGGGCAAAGCGGACAGGAGCCTTCTGCAACTGACTGGTGCTTTCTGCTTTCTCTGCGCAGAGTGCCAGGATCTCATCCGACGGTGTTTATCCGTGCTCTCCTCGGAAAGGCCCTCATTAGAAGACCTGTCCTGTGATCCTTGGATGCAGGATATTCACGTGCCATAGGAGAAGGGAGAGAGCCACACGCACGCTTTGAGCCAGGGAGCCGGTAAGTTCCAGCTGCACACGTGCCTTGGCAAGAAGCAGCAAAGAAAGGCAGAGTTTTTGTCCTGCCTGAATCGCTGCGCAGGGCTCCTCAGCTGGGCACGCGCAGCCCTGCTGCTGGAGCTGAGCTGCTCTTCCCAGCACTGGTGGCCCCCATGCCAGCTGCTTTTGCTTGTCCTGCTTCAGCGACAGCCGGGGCCCTGGGCAGAGCACTGACAGCCTGCTCCAGCCCCAGGGAAGAAGGAGGCCCTGGAGAAGCTGTGCCAGGTGCGGCTGCTGCTGCTGGAGACATGGAGGGTGACATCAAGGATAACAAGCTCTTCCTCCACCTGGCAAGCTGAAGATAATGGACTTCAATTGTGGCACCTTCTCCAAAGCCAGGCTCCACAGCGAATTTGCAGATGAGTCCACACGCAGGGGGATGCTCCCAGACTTGTGCATTGCACAGCCTGGCCGGGAAGCAAAGGTTCCCCCCTTTGCTGGGGCGGATGCAACCAATTCTTCAGTCGGCTGCCAAGCTGCTTTTTGGCAGGGCTGGGGGGATGGGCTGGGCTGGTTTTGAACTGGGAGTCTGCTCCTGGCCCTGCCAACAGCCCCCAGCACCCACCGTGCCCCGTGCTGGGGCTGGGGCTGGGGCAGCCAGCCTGACACAAACAAAGCCCCATGGTGGGAGCAGAGGTTGGACACCAGAAGCTGTGCATGGGCTGCTTTGCTCTGCAGGCAAGGAAGGGCTTGGGCTGCTCCACTGCCCTTGTTCACTTTGGGCTCAGCATGACTTTTGGGGGCAGTGCAGGGGGAAGGGAGAAAGCGTGGGCTGCCCTGGCCCGTGGGTGGGTTTTTCCCTCGCATGGCGGGCTTGGGCCTTCCTCAAGGCCCCAGCAGAGAGAAGATTTTTTACCTTTTTCCTTGTTTCCCCTTTTTGTCTGTAATCTCTTTTCATTGATTTATGGTTTGTTTTTCCAAAGGAAGCGTTCTAGGTGGTGTCTGGTCTGGATGGGGAAGTGCTTGGGAGCAGCTGCGGCGTGGGTGGGACGTGCCCTTGGAGAAGGCTGAGGACAGCGTTTGGGAGCAGCTTTTCTTCTGGCGGCGGGAGGCGTGAGGTGGGTGCCCGTCCTCTTGGCACGGCTGGGATAAGGGCTTTTGGGAGACGGCAGCGAGCGCAGCAGCATCCCGCTCTGGGCAGCTGCTGAGGAGGTGGCTGTGCCACGGCCGGCTGCAGGCTGGGCACGTGTCCTGCCCTCCTGCTCTCCTGCCAGAGGCAGCAATGCTGGGCAGCTTTGGGCAGCGCTCTGAGCACGGCCAGCACGGCCTGGGCACCGCGGGCGGCTGGGACAAGGGGGACGGGAGCCTTCAGCTGACGGGCGCTTTCTGCTTTCTCTCCTTGCAGCCCGGCTCTGTGGATGCTGAGGCTGCTCTGGGCTCCGCCAGGGCTCTGCTGTGGCTCAGCCCCGGGGCCACGAGAAGCCAAAGAAGAAACGCCGTGACCTGCAGCAGAGACGTGCTTGAGCAGCTCGGCAGTGCAGCTCAAGTTTGCAGAGCGTGCACCTCCAGGGGAAAATATGACACCCCCCAATAACAAACTTGTTCAGTAACTTCTGAAATGAAATCAGTCTGGGATGACCCCCAATGACATTTTTCAGCTTGCTCAAGCTGAAGCTCAGCCCTTCTCTGAACAGTTCTCTGCCCCACCTGCCTTTTACTTCACAAGTGCTCCCTCCCTCTTTTCCCCCAGTGAGTTGCCAGCTCAGGGCAGTCTCTGTCGCACTGTAGCCTTCCTTGATGCCCCTGACCACGAGGAGGAGCGAGCCCCAGGTTTAGGGACTCATCCTGTCACTGGCAGAAGAACAGCAATATCTCAGAGGTCCGGTGAGATTTGAGTGTCATTCAAGAGCTGCCCTCCAGGCCTCAGCTCTCCTCACTGTTAGCTTCCCACTGCCACTTTTCCTCGTCCTTCCAGCAGGATGAGCTCTGTGAATGCCCTTGACCCTCCCCACTCCTGCCAGCCCAGCCACCCAGCCCAGTCAGGCTTAAGATGAGGCTTTGTCTCCTCTGGCACCCTAGTGCAAGTCCCCTCTGCGGGGAGCAGCAGCCCCAGAGCGCAGCACACAGCAGTGCAGGCCGCACCTGGAGCAGCTCCCTGCAGCCATGGCCTGGCTCTTTGTGGCAACACAAATGCTTCCTGTGTGCAGCTGTCCCTGGAGGGATGGTCCCAGGGCAGAGCCCAGCCGGGCTCCCACTGCATCCCCCGGAGCTTGGGGCAGACAGCGCTCGCAGAGCTGAAGGTTCATGGTGAGCACCCAGAGCTGTGGCTTGCAGTCGGTGTTTGCAAGCGTTGCCTTCTCACCTCCTGCAACTTGTGGGGAAAACGAGCTGTGCGGCCGGGCCAGCACTGCCCCTCTGGGCAGTGACAAGGCTCAAGGTCTTTGCTGTTGCAGAGGAGCCGGCATTGAGCCTTAGCAGGGCCTGGCAGGTGCGGAGCCGGATCTCGCCTGCTGCCCGGGGCTCGCTGCCCGCCAACCGCCCCCACCCGCCGCGCTCCGTTCTACAGGGATAGAAGGCTCTGGCTGTGCGAGGGTTTCCATCACGTCTGTGTACCCGTGGCTGTGGAATGCACATGGAGAGGGAAAATGTCAGTCACGGTGCTGGCACACTCCTTCCTTTCCATACAGGACACGTCCCTGCACACCTCATGTGCAGATCTATTCAAAGGAGAGGCGTGGATAGAGATTTCCCACGGAGCTCTGACTCTGGCGGAACTCACCTTGTCAGCCAGCAGCCAGGGGATTTGTTTCCCAGCTCTGTGTCAGTCGGTGCCCAAGAGCTGAAGGGAGCAGCATTTAGAGGCAGTTTCCAGATTTCTAGGCAGGCAGTGGAGCTGACAAGCATCCGCGTAACTCGCCGTGTTCATCGGGAGGGGCTGCTGCTTCTTTGGGAATACGGCACAAGGGAGACACGAGACTTGGAAAAATCCCAGCTCTCTGTGGATTTGTGCAGAAGGGGGAGCAGCAGAAACACTTTGTGTCTGCTTGTGGGGACACAAGGTCCAAGGAGCGGGGCTGGCAGAGGGTGACCTGGGCTGCTGGCAGCTCAAGTCCCGTGTGTTGCGTCTGCCTGAGGGAAAGTTCACGGGCCTTCCAGGGCTGTGCTTTGCATTGGTAGCTGGACAGGTGCTGATAACAGAGCGGTGTTCTGGCTGCTGCCCAGCAGCGCTGTCCCTCTGCCATTCCTTCCCCCATCAGAGGGGATGGGAGTGGGCAGGATCCTGGCAGGGGACACAGCCAGGCCAGCGGACCCAAATCAGCCAAGGGGATGTTCCAACCATATGACTCCAGATCGGATGTATAAAGCAAAGGGAGAGAGGAGGAAGGGCACCTTTTCCCCCAGAAGCTGAAGTTTCCCTGAGTGTTCCAGTTCCAAACTGTTGACCCTTTTTGGAGGCATAAGGTTCTCACCCCGTAGTCTTCCAGTCACCCTCGAGTTGTAGAATTTTAGAGCAGTCAAATTAATCAAGATTTTCTAGATCTTGCTGTGCCATTTTCTTGATGTCCATGTGAGAGGGGACACAGTGATGGATGGGTTTGCATGGGAGCTGCAGAGCCCCGCAATGGAGAGCCTGAGTGTCCCAGCAGGATTTGCAGGAGTGTGGAGGGCAGCTGGAAAGAAGATCGTGGGCAATATTCTCCTGCCTCCATCTTCCAAGGAAGCTTTGATTCGATCCCTGTCTGCACTGTGCCACGGGGCCTCCAGAGGCCCAGGGAGGTGTCTGGGTGGCCCCAGAAGGCGCTTGCAGGACCCTGGGGCACCAGGGAAGAGGCAGGAGCATCCCTGTGGTGCTGGGAGAGACACCCAGAGGGGGCCACCCCTGGGGCCCGGGCAAGAGCTGCATTCAGGCAGCCAAATTCATGCAGGGTCTGCCCGGGCGCTGCCAAGGACCAGTCCAGTGAGCTCCAGTCCTGTTTCACCTCTTTGTATTTCTTTGTATTTATTTCTTTGTACTTATCCTTATTATTATTCTCTTTGTTGACCCTCAAAATGCCACTAGAAATCATTTTCCCTCCAAATAAATACTGACTTATTTTAGTGTGCTGCTTTGGACAAATTTGGAGGAAAATATCCTCTGACAGAAGGCAGGTTACAACCAGCCCTCTCCCACCAGGTCTGGGAAAAAATATTTTCCTCTGAGGAAAGTGAAAGAGAAAAAGAACCTATTTATTTAACAAACACACAGGAAAAGGATAATAATGCTGAATACTTAAACCTCTCGCTGTGGAGAGAAACCTGGGAAGATTTCAGAGTCCTTCTGTAGGTGTGCTCTCTCTCCTCCTCCTTGGAGCTGGGTTGGTGTCCTCCAGGGCCTCGGTGGAAAATTCTCCCGCTGTGTTCTGATGTTGAAACAGTCCAGAAGAGAAGAAGGGAAAAAGCCCAAGTCCCAGGAAAACAAACTTCAACTCTCCGTCTCCCTCCGGAGAAAAGGAGCCGAAAGCGCGCTGCAAAGCAAGCAGGGCGCTCCCTCCGCTCTTCTCGCTGCCGCAGCAGAACGCAGAGGAGTGTGTGTCTGTGTCCTTGAACAACCGCTTTGAAAAGTTCGCTCGGGTTTTTCTCTCTCCCCCGTCGGGCTCAGTTTAAAGGCACAGAAAGGCACAGGATTGATTTCTGGGCAGAGAGCAGCCATAGGGGATACACATCATAAAGTCACCCCCAGACAGGAATGTCCGGAGCTGGAGAGCTCTACAGTCCTGTGTCTTTAGTTACAAGGGTGTGGAAGTGTCGCTGGGTCCTTTGGTAATCGCACAGTTCTGTATCGGTTCCCGCCGTGTGGAGCCATTTTTATACAGAAGTCGGTGTATTCACACAGCACAGATTGTTGTGTTTTCCTGTGTATCAATTTCTGTGTAAAGCTGCATCCCGTTGTACAGTTTTATCGATGTATGAATTTCTGTGTAAAGCTGCGTGGCCTTGTAGAGTTTGGTTCAGGCTCTGTGGGTGTTGAGAGAGCGCGATGGATGTTTGGCTTTCTCTCCAGACGTGTATCTGTACAGGCACCACCGTGTGACCCGTCAGACATTTAACTGTGTGAACCGAAAGGGATCTTTGTATCTTTCCATATGGTCAGCAGAGATGGAACAATCTGCAGGAAGCTCGTAACAGAATGTTGGGGTTTTAGGAGTTCTCCTTGGTTTTTTTTCTGTTAAAGGAGTTTTCCCCATAGATGTTGCCACGGGGACAAATTACTGGATGCTTAAGAAAAACAAAAGACCTGGCCATAGGGGTGGGGTGCATCTTGCTACTCTTTTTTTCACCTGGCTGTGTGGGCAGTCAGTCCCTGGCGTTTTGGATGACGGAGAGAGAGGCTGCTCCTTCAGCTGCCTTCCTTCTACCGGAGAGACCCCGGGATTCCCAAGCCTGCCTTCCCTGCCCCGCTGGGAGCCAGGCTGCGGCCGCCCTGCCCCTGCCATTGCTTCGAGCCTTCGCTACTTTGGAGCCCCGCTCGCCCTGCCTGCCCAGACCTCCGCAGGTTCCCACCACAGCTCCAGAATTTTGATACATCTTGTCTGCCACCCGGGATTTGTGCTCATCCCTGCCACTCCAGCCTGCTGGTCCTGAGGGTCCGGCTGGACACCGGGATCGGCTGCCCAGGGGTTTTGAAGCCTTTGTCCCATCCCTTCCCGGGATCCCAGGCCCCCAGTGCCGCGTGCTCCCCGAGCTCGCTCCGGAGCGCCCCCTGCAGCCGCGGGGGAACCATCGCACCTGCCCTGCTCACCGGGAGCCGCCAGCGCCCCTGCCGGCTGCGAGCGGAACTGCACCCGAGGGGAAAGGGCCTGACAGCCGAGAAGGCTGGCACTGGGTTTGTGATTGTTTGCTGTTACTGCCAGAGTTATTGCTGTTTGTTTGACTGGTTATACACATAAAGATATATATTAGTAAAGAACAGTTATTCCTATTTCCCATATCTTTGCCTGAAAGCTCCTTAATTTCCAAATTATAATAATTCAGAGGGAAGGGGGTTGCAATTTTTTTTCTTCCATTTCAGGAGAGACTCCTGCCTTCCTTGGCAGACACCTGTCTTTCAAACCAAGACACTGGGAGCAACTGGGACCACAGTGGGGGCAAGTACAATCATACAGCGAGTGACTGGGTTCATACTGGAAGTGACTGGAGCCACACTGGACTCTTACTGAGAGTGAAATGAACCAGACTGGGTGTGACTGGGAGCCACTGGGACCATGCTGCAGGCAACTGGGATCTTATTGGGAGCAACTGGGACCATACTGAAAACACAGTGGGAGTGACTCTAAGCGACTGGGATGATGCTGGGAGTGATCATGCCGGGATCATACTGGGGGTGACTGGGAACCACCGCTGAGGCGGCAGCGGCGGAGCTCGGAGGCGGCCCCAGCGCAGGTGGGAGCCGCGCTCGGTTCTGGCGGGGCTCGGGGCTGGCTGCGGGCGGAGGGGGCGGCAGGGGGCTGTGGCGGGTTCGTTGTGCCGTGTGGGCGCCGTGTTCGCCCTGGCGTGAGGGCGCTGCGGGAGCGGCTGCCCGCGGTCTCCTTCCCGCTGCTGCCTCGGCAGGAGCCGGTGCCGGAGCAGCGCTGGCTCGTCCTGGTTGCTGTGGCTGCCCCGTCGCCAGGACTGTTTCTTGGAAGGTTCAGACTTCCCAATCCACCCTCCAATATGCACACACCCGTTTTGTTTGTTTTAGTAAAACAAAACAATATTAATAACTCCATTGAGTCTTTGTTCTTCTTCTCTAAGTTCAGGAATTTAACACGGCCTTGGCTGAGCAGCAGTTCATGGCAATCAGTAACATTTTCTGGAAGTGATAGTTTCTTTCATTCCTTCCTACCTACAGCTCCCTGGCCCTATCTAAAGCAGATTGACGGGCTTTGTTTGTTTAAGTCACATTCACCTTATTCCTTTCCCCCCCTCTCACTGCCGGAGCCCCTCCCCTGCTTGCGCTCGCAGGTGCCACCGAATGCGTGTCCCGGGATCGCATCTCCCCGCCCGCAGCCTCCAGCACCCGCCCTGTCCTGGGCTGGGTCTGGGCTGGTGGCAGCGAGCCCGACAGAAACCAACGCCCGCGGGGCCACTGGCGCCGGGGCTCAGAGCCGTGCAAGGGACGCTTTGGTTTGCAGGGGCGGAAGGGCCTGGGCTCCTCCCCTGCCCCGTTTGACTTGGTTTAGGATTCAATATTTTCGCCGACGTGAGAGGGGAAAAAGGCGTGGTTTTTCTCCAGCACTGGGCAGGTTTTTGTCCCTCGCATTTGGGCCTTCCCCGGGTCCCCTCTGGCCTCTTGCAGAACCAGTGGCATTTCCCACCCCACGCGGTTTGTAAACAAGAGTCGGCTGCAGTCGAGAAGGCTCCAGGCGCCTCCTTCCAGGCTGACTCTGCCGATGCTGAGGCTGTTCTGGGCTCTGCCGGGGCTCTGTTGGGGCTCAGCTCTGGGCAAGGCTGGGCCCGCTCTCCCCTCACATTGCTCCGGGCAGCTGAGTCATGGGGGGACAAGGAAGGGACACGTCAAGGGATTTGAGGTTTAACAGAGTTTTTATTCAAAAAACTGCCATAACTACCAGGCTGTCCTAACCACCATAACTAACTAGCAGTGCTAACTACCGTAACTATCCACTTGTTCTAACTACTGTAACGAAAAGCTGTCCCCAGGTGCTTCAGGTCCTCCGCTGCTCCCTCAATTGCTTTGCTGCGGTGATCAGAGGGCTCAGGCTGGAGAGAGGCTTGGCTGATGATAAAAATGGGTGCTGCCCAAAGGATGAAAAAGAAAGAAA